>NC_056733.1:785841150-786058650 GCF_019279795.1 Protopterus annectens | reverse complement strand
TGTGTGTCTCCTTGTTTTGTTTAAGCAGAACATTACCACTGTGTTATCCTTTACTACTTGTAGAAATGAATGGAAAAAAATCACTTCTTTGGTCTTTCCTCTGTAAGTGACATCAAATTTCTTACATCTTTAGCCCCAGAAAGTAAATATCCCAAAGCAATATCTGAGGCATTAGCAATTAGCTTTTGATTTGAGACAGAAGGTAAAAATGGACGATCCTGGAGGACAGAATTTTGTTGGTCCATGAAAAAACTCTTTCACTAGAGAAGTCATTAGAGGAAGAATATAGTTTTGTCGTTGTCACTTCTGGTTTCATAAACTCTTCAGAGAACAGAACTTGCATAAGGAACCATTAGAAAGCAAGAACACATGAATCTCAATGGCTTCAGAAACATTCTCTCAGATAAATAACTTTCTTTCATTATCTGATTGAAATAATTCATCGTCTCAGCCTCGTCCAAAGAAAGTAAGGTTGTACATGTGTTTCTGTCCAAAATGGCTCCCAGAAATTGCTTTGTCTGGGAGGATAGCGATTTAATTTTTGAAGGTGAGAAACTAAAGTATGTGGGGTATTCAGAAAGATTTACAATGTGGTGGCGAAGTGCAAAATATCAAAGATGTCATAAAGTAACATGGCCCAACACTTCTTAGACATGTTTTAAGACCAACATAATACTGTATGCCAGGAAAAAAGTTGCACAGTAAATTACAGTACTTGTGTTACTGATAGTAGTCACACTACTGAACTGTAGCAAAGTGGCTGTCCCACTACAGGCTGACTGACATGAGACTAAAATGAAAATTGTGTGAGAGTGACAACAGTGTAACTTCCAAGGAATTTATCAATTCTATCCTTCTAATCTCCAAGAAAAACAAACAAAAAATGTGACAGGAAGGTTCACATGCTCAAGGCTATACATGTTAACATGTACAATGAACTGCTTCAGAGCAGCAACACGGGCATGGGGAGCAGGCCGTAGAGGGCCAGCACAGTAATGTGCCAATTCAGTTCATCATATAAATGGGGAGGAAATGAGACAATAGCAAGTAAAGGAACATGCACACACAAGGGTAAACTGAAGCATTTTGATTTTTGTGGGGCAGGTGTCAATTTTACTTTTTTGAAGAATGAAGGTACGTGTGAATTGTAACAGAGAAGAGCTGCAGCTAGGTCAATCAGCACCTTGCAAAAATCAGAGAAAAAAGCATCCACTGATACTGATGAACAAAAAAGTCCCATTTTTAACTATAACAAAGAGCTTGAGCTAGATCCTTGCAACAGTTGCAAACATGCACATGTTACAAATGGCTAAACACATTAATTTAAGCAGCCGTCATCCGTATCAACCATGGCTACTTAAATAAGTGATGTTACTGCACTTGTGACGGATTGGCAACTTACCTGGGGGCAGTCACCTCCTTTATCCCATCCTACATAAGTGTTCACAAGAAGCTTGTGTGGGAAAGAAAGAGTAAGGAAGGTTGCAATGGCAGACAAATAAGCATATCCTGCAAATAGAGACAGGCATGCATACTTCTAAACTGTCCAGATTTTTTGCAGAATGTCCAGATTATTGCCTCATATTTTGGTCAGTTCCTCATAAAATTTGTGTTTTTTTGACAAATCACTGTGATGATCTGAGGACTAAAGTCACTAAATAATGACATACATTTGAGTTTCAGACTGCAAATCCTTCAGAAAATATATGTTAACACAAACCCTATTACTCTAGCATTTTTTTTTTTAGGTTTATAAGAGCAACATTTAAAGTCTGTCCCTATTTTTGGGCCTTTGTCCTCCCATTTTGTCAGGTTTTGTCCAGATTTCTTGCACTAAGAGGTTGAGAGGTATACAGGCATGAGTGGTATGGACTCAAAAGCAAGAGATAAGAGATAAGAGTGGAGGGATTGAGACAGAAAGAGAACAAACAGTAATAGGGAAGACTGGACTGCCAACAGGATATGGGTTATGACACACAAGGAAAGGGAACACCATGATGGAGGATAAGGAGGGGATGCAGAGAGCTTGTCTGACTGGCCCAGAGAAGAAGCCACTCAGACATCAGTCAGTGCCAGGGTTGACGTGATGGGCAGGGTCTACCTCAGGTGGCCCAATAGGACAAGCCAGTCACACAACTCTTATCAGCCACTCCAAGCGGCTTTGCATGGTCATGTCAAATGTAACCGCCTTTTATACCTGATAAAGGATGACCAAAGGATCTCCCTTTGGGTCACACTCAGATGGGAAGACTCCATGTTCCTCTCCTGGGAGTTGGCTATAGAGGTCACCAGTGAGTCTTCCAGGTCCCCTAAAGCAGAGTGACCATCATCTACTGGCTGACAGGCAGGCCTAGTGACTGCTGGTGACCCAGCACTAGGCACTTTGAACCAGACCTAAATGGCCACTGTGACATAAGTCCACATCTTGCACCACAGCAGAAAATGTAGAAGGAGCAGACAAAAATAGAAAGAGAAAAAATATAACACATTAGTACATGTTTATTACAAATAGAACTTTAATTGTACATGACAGAACTGGACATAGTATACATATATCTCTGCCTGACCAGCTTGTCAGACCTCCTTAAACTTCTCCTTTTGAACGCAATCTCCTCCATCACTGTAAAAGAAAACACAGACTATTCAGTACAGCATGTGCCCCTGAAAACAGAAGGTAAGGAAACCAACAGACAGTAGCCAGAAATACATTACAAAAACTATACAGTATATGCCGCAAAATGCTTCCTTGGTCTCCCTAACGTCTGCCTTCCACTGGCTGACAAATTAGGGTATCATCTCCATTTTGTCACCATAGCAATAGCAGCAGTGTTTGCCAGAATGTATGATGCCTCTTGCCTCATTCATCTCCCTTGCAAGTTGGTGCTAGCATCAGTCTTGTATAAAGGGTCAACAAAACAGTCCTTCTGCAGCAGATACAAAAAAAAAAAACAGATCTGCAGGCAACACAGGGTAGCAGCCCTGGTAACCCAGTGCCTGAAGAGGCTATGTCCATTTAACTGGTCAAAATTTGGAGTAAAATGGTAGTCTCTGCAAAAGTATCACTATCCCTGCATGGTGGCATTGTAGGCTTTGTAGTGTCTGTGTGCAAACCTAATGTGCACATGTCTTACTAGCCCAAGAATAGGTAGGATTAAGCAATGTAACACTGCATGGCAACCAAGGGCAACAATCAAAGACAAACTTGCTAAATTACCTTATTATCAAAGCAATCATGCAACACAACCTGTTGCACCATGATAAATAGTCCAAAATAGGAATAAAGAGAAGAGTCTGTACCATGAAAGAGGCACAATAAAAGAAGATAAGACAACTGGTAGTGTACTTCAGCACTGAAGTGCACTGTGCACTCATGGTGCATGTCAGCAAAATGGGCAAACAGGAAACTGGGTGAGGTAACATAGCATATTGACATTAAAGGTTACTGTCCAGCTGTGAGGAGGAGCTCACCCTAACACCAGAACAGAGCGCAAAATCATAACAGGTTAGGGCCCAGCTGCTGGGGGGGTGGGGGGGGTGGAGTATAAAGGATAAAGAACATGGCAGAGGGGTATGTTTGGTTACTGTACAACTGGGGACCAACACTGTGGCCTATGCATTCAGACTACAATATATACTACAGGGAGAAAATATCTCCTGCGCATAGGTCACAGCATGGCCATTTATAGAGAGGGAGTTTAGAGTCACAGAAGTCTTCCACCCCACCACTAACCCCATCCTACACAACCTCTTCCCCTTCTTCACCCTTATTCTACCCCATCTTACACATCATCTCAACCAAACAACTAGTTAACTACTAACCTACTGCTTTTCCATCTTCTATCCCTTTAACTACTACTCTGTTTCACCTGTTACATCCATCCCCAGATAAGGCAATTAGTCTCCTAATCATGGCTGTACTCTTGATGCTATATTTGTATTCTCCCTTCACCTGATGCTAGTCACTACAGGTGTAATCCTTCAGCCCATGTCCTACTGTGAAATAATTGTAATCACTATTGCCTGTATATAAGATATGGACTACTAGTCATGATTGTTCACACTGCAAACTGCTTAACAGACATCAATGTAAATGATGTATTTACAATTGGCGTATTTTGTTAAGTACCCATACTGTAATGCGAAATAGGAATAAAAATGGAGCATTGTAAAGCAAAGTAAATAAGGTATATATTGGATGTATATTGTCAAATATCTCTATAATGTTGAACCAATGCTAATCTGCTTTTCTCCCTGGGCCTCAGCTGAAAAGGGTTGTTTTGCTGCACAACCCAGTCAGACTCTCCCGGTAAACAAAATGGAAACAAATAAACAAAAATAAAGATGAGCACAGCACCAGTGGCAATCAGCACAGTGCTGCAAGGAGGTGGGTAGTGATAGTACGTCCATTGTTGCTGTCAGTATAGGAGGGGAAAGGAATGGTCCCAGCACTATATCAGACAGGTACATGGCCATCAAATGGAGGCAGGGGCTGAAACACTGGGATATACCAAAGAAACTCATACATGCACGCATGCGCACATGCACACACACACACACACACACACACACACACACACACACACACACACACACACACACACACACACACACACACACACACACACATACACACACATGACAGACACACACACACACACACACACACGCACACACAGACACACAGACACACACACAGACACACAGACACATACATACACACACACACACACACACACACACACACACACACACACACACACACACACACACACACACACACACACACAGACACACACACACACACACACACACACATACACACACACACACACACACACACACACACACACACACACACACACACACACACACTGAACTGCATATGTAATCTTTTGGTCCAAGAGAATGGCAATGACTGAAAAAGTTCATCTCCCAGGAGGCAGATGTGTTACTGCAGGGCCTACACATGCATGACACTTCTATCCTTAGAAAAGCTAAAACCAACGAGGCTTTTTAAGAACATGTATGGCAGAGAGTGGTGCATGACATTAATACTGTGGGTGGCCATAATAGCACAGCAGTACAGATGTATCATAGGGTAACTGATATGATACTGCATGCCAAGACCAAGGTACAGAACATCACCAGAGACAGAGCCACCACAGGAGGTGGCCCACCAACACAGAAGCAGATTGCAGAAGTGGAAGTGCTGCTCATAGTCATGTCCAGGCAGGTGAGTGTTATACCACACTTGGTAATAGCTAGCATGTGAACATTCAGCTGATGATAATTGTCTGGCTGTCAGTCGGACATGCACCAGCTTAGTACTAGCAGGTATATTTCCAAGTGTACATTGACCTGCATTTGTGAATGGGGTACCTAAGCAGAACACCTGTGCCTATCTGTTCTCCAGGTACATGATACACCATAAGGTAAGTATATGCCCATATGACATTCACCTAAGTAGCCTATGCCACTCTGTGTACCACAGTTTGGTAGGACTATGGCATATGTTTATTTATTTAATTTTTTATTTACCGTTTGTTAACCAAGGTAGAGCACAAATCCAGATAAATGGTTTAATAACATAGTCCAAGAAAAGCAGAGTACAATATAAACAGCAGTAATATACAGTCCAGATGACAAGCAGAAAATACAATGTATAACAAGAAGAACAACATAATGATGTGCATGAAGGTGTTCTGAAGACAATATTTACTTCTCCTAATAAGGGGGCTAATACTGAACAGTGAGTTCAATATGCATCTGTGTTTGTGGTCAATCTAATGGTTGTGGCCAGTGTTCATCTGGCTACTGTGCACAGTTGCCTCAGCAGGTCAGCTGCTCTGGTTCCTGTAGTTCTATACCATTCCCATCCCCTTTTACTCTAATGAGTGACTCTTACTCCGTGGTCATCCTTTGGGTTGTGGATTCCATTCGGCTACTGGCTTCACAAATGGGGGGCCCATACTGGGTACCAGTACTTGTTCCCAAAGTGCTACACCATCCCTTGTGAAGTGCACATCCATTCCTGATACTGCAGGGCCACACGATGTACCTGTTCAAAGTTCGCTGCATGGAAACTCCACCCTGACATTGGAGGATGTAATCCCTGACTCCGACTCCCCCAAGCTGCTACCTACCTGCATGCTAGTACACCTATCTCCCCTGACCCTTACACTTACAGTAGCATTACTGCCCTCTGTCATTGTGCCCCACTCCACCTATGTAAATGATAATGATTGCGCCCCATCCACCCCTTTGACTTTTTCATGTAAGGTAATATCTGATGCCCAGATTGGCTAGTGAATGCACTGAAGTGTCTAACCTGGGTGTGTTAAAGTATGCAACATTTTTATTCTGTGCCATCCTTGGCATGGCCAATAGTAACGGATCAGATGCCATATTTTTGTCTGTGCCACAGCATACAGAATCCACCTTTGCCTTGCATGGGGTATCACTGCAGACAGTTCCTCCAATAACTCTGCACTTGACTCCTCCTCCATTGTCATAACAGGTCAGTCAAGTAGTATGGTGATGTTCCCAGGCTGCATTTACATATTACCATATTCTGTAGCATGGTGCACACCACAGGTAACTAACTGTAGGTCTCAGGTGCACACTGCAGTAAGCCATCAAATGTATCCAAACAGTGGAGGTGTGCCTTCAGAATGCCAAAAACATATTTAATAATGTTATATGCTAGTTGTATGCCATCTTGGCTATGGGCTCTGGGTTTCAGATGGGGATCCTCGTCCATGCTTCTAAAGTGTGTCTTGAATCATCTGTAAAACACAATGGACTCCATTATGAGTAGTCTGGTGCCACATCACTGGGAACAGCATATCCTAGTATCCTAGTCTATGTAGTTAGATGCCCATGTGGACAGTCACCAACAACAAATGGTGGTAGAGGCTGCATGTGCACCACATGTGGGAATCATGGGCATTGCTTGGATGGCATATAAGATACATTGTATGTAAGAACATGCTCATTGTAAACCAGCTTGCACATGATGGAGTGGAAGCCTTTCCCATCGATATACTTGACTCAATATGGAGGAGGTTGAGGCTTGATCTGAATACAGATTCAGTTAATGCCCCTGCCAAGTACCTCAAGAATATGGGCTATTTAGTAGAATGCCTGCACAGTGGCGGTGTTCTCTGTTGTTGCCCAAAGGACCCATACATGTTCCTCTATATCCTGTAGCAACACATCAAGGGATTTCTTTAGAATTTATGAGGCTGATGCCTGCAAAACCTCTAATAAACTGTGAAAGACCCCACAGCAAAGATGATTAATGCTATACAAACCTTCATGTCCTCTGTGGTATGAAATCACACATCAACCTTGATTCTATGGTTTCTCTGTGTTGGTCAATAATGTCCTGATCATAGAGATGATGGTATGTCAGCTGCTGACAGACCCATCTGTAAAACAGAAGGTGACAGCAGAAAACATCATGGACACTGGCTATAAAAGCAGCCAGTAACACATTCTCTTCTGCTAAGGTTGCTGCTTCTCCTAGCATCATACTGCAAGTGAAGCTCCTATACACTAAGAAATCCTGCCATTCTGAACAGCACTGCAGCTCTTTGCTCTAAATTTATGTATCCCTGAATCTCTCCGCCATGTTTGATTTCAAATACAATAGCTCTCATTAGCATGATGATGTACATTTGCATGCCATTTTCCAGTCACCTATATACCATGCGCACAGCATCATTTCTCCTGTAGCACCATGCTACTTGTGCTGCTAAGTTTTCCCCTTCCTGTGTATTGCAACTCATCATTCTAGTTTACATATTACTGTGTGCTAATAGTTCCAGAATAAACCACTAAATCTAAATTCTGTAAACAAAGCAGTTGGTTATCAAGCTGAAAAATGCCCCAAAGGATGTTGCTTGAATCAGGCCATCATGCAGATAAAGGTGTATGTGAATTCACTCTAGTACAATACCTGGTAATACATGTTCTAAAACACTGGTAAGTATGATTTTTTTTTAAAAAATCGTAAATTTCAAAACTCACTACTGCATTTCTACAGGGAAGACTTCATACTCCTACGCCCCTGATGTGGAGGGCTGCACCCTCATTCCTTTGCAAATTACACATATAAACTCCAAGAATACTGTACCAGAGAGTACATGAATCACTCTAAGCTTCCAAAATCTCAAAATTGTTATCTATTCCTCAGTTGCACTATACCTCTCAACTGTCCAGATCTTCGCAGAATGAACAGATTTTTGCTTCCTATTTTTTGTCTGTTCCTCATAAAATTTGTGTTTTTCTGACAAATCATTGAAGATTGAAGTCACTAAACGATGACATTCATTTGGCTTTCAGACTTCATATACATCAGAAAATTCATGCCAATGTAAAACCTACTATTCAATCACCCTTTTAACTTTATAAGAACAATATTTAAAAACTGTCCTATTTTTGGGCCTTTCCCCCATTATTTTTGAGCTTTGTTCACATTTTTTGCTTTCAGTTTGAAAGGTATTTTGCACTTACATTTTGATGCTCTAAGAATCCCAATTAGGATTGTTAGACTTCAACAGATACCCATTCAGTTTAACCTCAGCTGTGAAAATAACATTTCATAAACACTCTGGACACAGAAGAAAGGTTAGAAAAGCAAAACTGTAGTTTAAAACTGCTAAGTCTCTGCTTAAAATATCAGGAATCACCTGTGGATTTCACAAATAAGAGCGTACAGATAAACATCCTGCATATCTTGAGACCGAGCATACATCTTCCAAAAGTAACAGTAAGACAGATGGCAGTCAGTATCCTGCCTTTTGGGGGGGTATATATTTGCTCAGATTTAATAGCTCTAATATGTGTCCCTATTATCTTCTTTATTCTTATTTCTAGCTCTGGAATTGTCTACAATGCCTGAATATTTAACAGGTTTTGTCCCTATTTAAACTGCCAAGGCCAAGAAATGGATACAGGAGTGGGACAAGACTTTACGAAATAGCCCTCTTACTCTGCCTGACATACCTACTGATCAGTTGTGATCTCATTCCAATGATTTGAAGAGGGAAGCGGGGATCAAATTACAATAGAAATGAAATTCATTGTGGAGTTCTAAAAAAAAACTGTCCTAATAAGAAAAATCTCCTTGTTGTATTTGTGTCTCTATACTTCTGTCTTTTGATATTGCGTCTTTGCTATGAAACAGTCATTGCTTTGTTTGTTCCCAATACAAAAAAGGACAGTTCCTGAATGACATTTTCTTGCTTCACCTCTGAAATGGGTCACAAAGAATTTGTCCTATGTTCTGTGTAGTCTTTCTTTTCTCCTCAGGTTATTTAAACATATTCTGTGATGGAGAAGTAAAAAGGAAATATTTGTCAAGTGTCCCTTAGGATCTTTAATTTCATATCATCTGGTAAGGGTTCTATTCTCAGGCATGCATAATGTCTAAATCAAAACTAGAGGCAGTTGTTCTGAAAAGTCTAAGCGACTTTGCAATTGAGGATTAGCTACTTCTTAAAGGAATGAAAAAAATATATTGCAAATACAAGCACTTTGAAAAGAAATCTGTGTTAGCTGCTCAGAGGCTCAGAGGTGATCTGTGCCTGACGTATAAAGCCATGTCCAACCCGGAATTAATGGACATGCTGCACCTCAGAAAATCCAAATCCCATCGAGCTACGTGCTCGAGAGACTTGAACCTCAGCACTGAAATAAATAGGACATGCTGGAGGGACAGATTCATAACCCAGAGGCTCCCTTCACTCTGGAATAAAATCCCAGTCCAAGTTAGGCAGAGTCCCACATTGACTCTCTTCAAGAGGAATCTTGATGAGTGGATGGGAGATCGTAGGTTTACCCCGGCTATCACTTCTGTGTCACTGTTAGACAGAGGCACAGTATACTAACCTCAAAAAAAGGCATAGCAAAATTAATTTAAAATGGGTGGCGAAAGCCAAACACACTCTGGCTAGGCTTATAAATGCCCTAGGGCAGATAGCCTAGTATGAACCTATGAACCTATGAACCTAAGAGATGCTTGAGCTAGTTCAAAAGTCTTTGAACAGGACAGTGAAATAAGTCTGATCTTTGTCTTTTTGCCCAATCTGAAAAATCCTTCCACTTCTGCACAATGAGTTTTTAGGAGCTGAAGTCTGTTCACCTAGGCCATAATCAGGGACTTTTTCCTCTGTGTCAATGGAGCTGGTCATACTGACATATTTTGAAATAGCTTCAATGCAGAATCTGAGGAATCTGTGATGCAACTCAAGAGGCTGGGGAAAAAGTGATGCTCCTTTTGACAAGGTGTTTCTTTTTTCTCTCATGATCCCTATTGACTCTCAGGCCTCCCTCCCATAGGATCTACTGACCCACTCCCAAACTGTGAGATACGGATGGGTCATTTGTTCTTCCAGAGGTGAGAGGTAAGCCTTAAGAGTACTGCAATCATCTGCTTGGAATACAAAAGTTAAGTGACACCCAGACCCCATGTGCAAAAAAGGGAAAAAGGGTTGAGGATGGATGGATGGATGGATGGATGGATGGATGGATGGATGGATGGATGGATGGATGGATGGATGAATGTACTTACCTTAATGATAGGTCCATGTTGCTCTCTTCCGCCCTCCTCAACTGATGGGTCTTTAGGGTAGCCACCTTTTCAAATGCCCAAAGTAAGACATTTTTTGTAGAAGCTTGAGATTTTGCATGACAAAACATACATATAGCCAGTAAAAAGGACAGAGCTTCACTTTTTTGCCAGAATAAAAGCTTATTATTGTAGCTTTTGAGTTGCTTATGATATTTCATATATTTAGGTGCTTCAGGTACAAAATAACTGTTTTCAGTAACTATTAAAGAAAACTTATGAAATTTTTTTGTCCTAAAATCGCAGGACTCTCCTTCGCAAAGACGGACAAGTGGTAACACTATGGGTCTTCCAGTCTGATTGGATCTGACATTAGCCACTCTTCAGACTTCTGGATCCAAGGCACAGGCTCCTCTGTTATCCATAACCCCATCTGTCAATGAATTAACTCAGACTCCATTTGCCTGTTTACTACAAAAATAAAAAATTAAATATGTACACACAAAATATATATGTATATATTTTTACACACATACAGTGTATGTGTGTGTGTGTGTGTGTGTGTGTGTGTGTGTGTGTGTGTGTGTGTGTGTGTGTGTGTGTGTGTGTGTGTGTGTGTGTGTACCTGGTCTTCACTGGAGTTGGAGAAACCATGTGGTTAACTTGAGGGCTGCTATGTCCAGATGAGGTATTCTGGACAGGCAAGAGATAAGAGCTGGAATGGGATCCATCATCCATTGTGTGCATATTAGATGAAGGGAACCATACCTGTCAAGGCTAAAAGGGAGCAATGAGGATCACTTTCACCTTAGTCCACACTGCTTTCTGCAGGCACTTTGGTATAGGAGGAGTAGGAGGATATACATACAGAAGACCTTGGGGACAGTTGTTGTCAATAGTGTCCATTTGGGGGATCAAGGCAAAGTAACTGATGCACTTGTTGTTAAATGGAGTGACAAATAGGTTGTAGCAAGTCTGGCCCCAGGGGCTGAAAATTAGATCTGCCACCATTTAATTGATGGACTACACATGAAGAAGAAGAATGGACCTGCTCAGTGTTTCTTCAAACACTTTGGATTTCCCAAGGATGTGCATTGCTATCAGAAAGTTGTTGGAAGATATCGCCCATTGCTAAATCCTCATGGCCTCTCAACAGAATGGGTAAGAGTATATTACCCCTTGTCTGATGATGCGCCAAACCACTAACATAATGTGGATATCAAATCCTGGGGAGAAAGCCTGCACTGCCAGGAGGATTGCCCTTATCTCCGGGATGTTGATGGACAGACTGGCCTCTGTGAGGGACCACATACCTTGAACCATTTTTCCTATGAAGTGCCCCACCCCACCTCAACTGGGAAGAATTTCTTGGTCACTTTGGCTTTGGGAGATGATAGAACAAATGAGCAATTGTGTGATACTAGGGGGGAATCTAACCACCATTGTACATGGCTTCTGCAAGAGTTAGTGAAGCACATGAGAATGTACATTGATTAAGACAATATCACCCACTAGACTGCCAAGGTCCACTGCAACACCCTCATGTAAAATCTGTTTTGAGGGACTAGAGGATGCCATTGACCCTAGTAGCTTTAATATGCACCTGGCTGTGTTTCTCTGATTGGCGATAACTGTTAGTGCTTGTTGTCATTGGGTTAGAAACCTCAATTCTGGCAGTCTGGCTGTCTGAAAAGTAGTATCTAGATAAGCCCAATTAACTCTATTGCTTAGATGGATTGTAATTTTGGCTTTGCCACATTGACTGTGATCCCCAGATGGCACCAAAGCTGGAGCAAGAAGTTCCTGGCTTAAAGCAGAAGTTTCATGGTGGGAGCAGTTACAAGCCAGTCATCCAGATATGGGAACACTTGGAACTCTAGCAGTCTGAGGTGAGCTGTGACCACTGCCATGCACTTGATGAAGAGCCAGGGGGCTGTTGTGAGACCAAGAAGCAGGGCACTGAGCTGGAAATGACTTGCTCCAAACTGAAAGTGGAGAAACCTTTTATAGTGCATGTCTATTTTGATGAAATAGTATGCATCCTGAAGGTCTATTGCACACACCCAGTCATCCTTCCTTAACAGCAGTAGGATGCACTGAACCATTACCATTCAGAACTTTCTCTGCTTCACATACTATTTTATGTGACTGAGGTCTAAGATGGGCCTGAGGTCCCTGTTTTTCTTTGCTACCAAAATGAATCTTGAAAAGACTCTAGGATCCATGATGGTCTGGTGGGACCTTCTAAATGACTCATTTGTCTAACAGCTTTTTTATTTCTTGTACTGCAGCCCTCCTTCCTTTGCGGCAGTGGAAACATTGGGAAGTCTTTTTGAATTGGGGAGATGAGAAAGAAAGAAATGGAATTGTATAGCCTCTGGTTATTATTCTTTGCATTCACAGCTCTTGAGTGAGGGTAGTCCTGGCTAACAGGTGCATGGAAGAGTGCCCCTGACTGCCTCCAGAGTGCAACAATCTGGCAATTCTTCAAAGGTGTTAAAAGGGTTTGTTGGAGAAGAGGCCCCAAAACTCTTGATTCTGTGGACCAACTCTGCCATGGAGGTGATGTTCATTGTGATTATTCCTCTCTCTCTGCCCCTAGTGCACCTATCATTAAAAGCACAGGAACAAAGCCTTAAGATCTGCAGAACCACAGTTTCTTGCTCCCTTTCAGGAAACTGGAGAAGTTCAGTTGAGGAGTAGAAAAATGCATTCCAATGGCAGACAAGGTATTTTACATCCTGGTCACTTCTAGACAGCTTCTCTTTTACCTTTGGTCCAAAAAGAGTGGACCCATCATAAGCAGCTGAAGACACACAACACAACAGGTTCCACTGAGATTTGAACTCAGATCACTGGATTCTGAGTCCAGAGTGCTAACCACTACACCATGGAAGCTGTTAATAAAGAAGTCTTAAAGTGTCCAGTGAAGTTTCAGAGATGCATCCAGGGATGCTGGCAAACAGCTATGTCAAGGCCTGAAGCTATCAACATACTATTGGCCACACTGGAAGTAAGGTGCATGGACATGTTCAATAGAGACTGGACTGCAGCCAGTTGCTTATCCACTGTTTTTTTTTATCTTCTGTAGTTTAGGACTCTGAGCGGGACTTAAGGAGTTCTTTTGTCAAGTCCCTCTAAACACATGTCACATGAGCCAAGCAGTTCGGCACCCTCAGTGCAAAGGAAGCTGAAGAGTACACCCACATTCCAAATCTGTCCAACACTCTGGAAACCATGTTAGGGAGATGGACAGTGAAGCTTTCCCCAGCAAGCTCTTTTCTGGTGGCTGCTGTTACCACCATGGAATCCACTGGGGGACCCTTGCTCCAGAAGGGCCTGTCATTTGGAGAAGCTAATATTTTTCTGGGCTTACAGGGGATTGGTTCACCTATGTGTAGCTCATTCCAGACCCACCTAGAAACCAAGTTTACAAGTTCATCGGTGACAGAAACCACCCAAGAAGTAGACAGGCCAGCCCCAAAATTATTGAAAAATACTGATTCCTCCTAGGAGAGGGTGCTGATGGATCATCCCCCCTTCTGTCTTAATAACACTAGTATTTTGCAAAGAGACATCTTCAAGGGAAGACCTGGGGGACCACTCTCCCTCATCAAAATCACTATCTTCGGTGTGAGACTCCTGAAGGAAGTCCACATGCCTCTTTTTGAACGCATGCTTATGATGATCTTCCCCAGAGGGATGTTCCAGGGAAGACTCTGAGGCAGATGTGGAGTCCACTATCTAGACTGTCTTGAAACTTTGAAGGAATGGCTGTCCCAAAGTGGCAGGAAGAGAAGGCAGAACCCAAAGAAACCACAAGGAATGTTCCGAGTGAAGGAAAAGTGCCTGCTTTCTAGACTGCAAGAGGACTCTGTCAAAGTCCGAGAAGGATGATGCCAAAATGGGTCCTGAAGCAGCTCCCACAGGTTCCAAGGAACTCAACAAAGATAAG
Source organism: Protopterus annectens (assembly GCF_019279795.1). NCBI lineage: Eukaryota > Metazoa > Chordata > Ceratodontiformes > Protopteridae > Protopterus > Protopterus annectens. The sequence goes on along the minus strand of NC_056733.1, from coordinate 786,044,122 downwards.
CACCAGGAACCCACCTGGCTCAGCTACAAAGTCAATGCTGGAGCCAAGCTGTGAAGGGTCAATGCACCAAGAGGTAGGAATGGGTCCAAAAGTTTCAGAGTCGACCCTGAGCACTGGCACTGGCACCAACAACTTGGGACCAAGACCCATCGAGATCAGAAACAATTGGAGTCAGCTGAGTAAGTGAAATAGTTGTAGTTGAAGAAACCTATGTTTTTTGATCTGACACAGGCAGCCTTAAGGGCATACTTGGATCTACCAGCTACTGAATCTAACGGTCAAATCAGAATGAATCACAATTATGGTAGAGGAGGGGACAGCTCCTGAACCACAAACAGCAGTCAGTGCAGGGAGAACCTCCAGTTGGATCTAGATCCTTAGGAACTTCCTCATCATCCTGTCCATGTCTACTTTAGACAGGCTCCTGACTAACTGCACTGATCTCAAAGAAGAGACCATGGAAGGAGGCCCAGAAACTCTTTAAAAGTCCCTTTCCTGTAAGAAGAAAAATTGCAGTCTGGGCATAATGGGTTATGGGAAGAACCTGAGTTCAGAGAAAGGAGGGGCTGGAGACCTAATTCAACATCAAGGATAGATCCAATGGCTTGGACACTTCTGGAGCTGGGCCTGAAGGACCTGTTGGATCAAGAGAGCACTTTCTAGCCTCTTTCTCCCAAAGCTTTGCTTTCTGATAATCTCTGTTCTATTCCTTACCTTTAGCTTTCTTCCCTTGCTGTTTTCTAAAAACTTCTTAGTGGAGGGAGAAGAAGAATATGGATGATAGGGATTACCTTCTTCCACTGAGGCAGGAACAAACCCCTTCAAGACCAGCTTCAATCAGACAAAGCTCTGGCCCCAAAAGTGGAGAAGGCAGAGCAGACCTCCTCAGGCAGTCCAACTCCCAGGCAATACACACACTTTGGGGAGTGATCTTATGCTCACAGTTGATGCACTTTTTAATGCCAGATGCCTTGTCTGTCATCCTGAAAATTAATGGTTATCAAGCAACAAGAAACAATGAAGAGACCGTGTAAAAAACAGACACCTACTCCATCAAAAGAACCACAAATATGAGTAGGAGCACTGTAAAAATAATAGTACTACAACAAAGCTAACAAGAGAAATAACAACAGTATCAGGAAAAGTGGTAAACACCTTAAAGTCCTTTGATAACAATAAGAGAGGAAAACATATTTTTTTAAGTGGGGAGGAGATAGAAAGATCAAAAATAGTAAAAAAGGAAGACAGAAAATCATATTCTGAAAGGCTAACAAAACATTATATCACTTGTCTAAAAACTTTAAAAAACTCTTTCAAAATCTCTGAGGCTGGAGATCCTCATCTGTAGCATTCAAGAGACAAACAAGATCAGAGGTCATTCACTGATGGAGGTGATTATGGGTAAGGGGAGCAGCCTGAGCCATGGATCCAGAAGTCTGAAGAGTGTCTGATGATGGATTCACTCTGACCAAAGACCCATCAGTTGAGAACGGAAGGAAGAGACATCAGAAAAGGAGTTTTCTATTTTTAGGACTATCATTTGCCACACTGTATATGTTAATTTTGTTCTGACAAGTTGCATGGCTTCTGTGATGACCCACCACTGCCAACTAATATGTGACATGGATATCCCACCTTGGGGCCAGTAATCAAGGAGCCTCAATCCTCACCACTGACACCGGTGAGGGAATCCTCCTCACACAAAACTTGTAACAAGTAAACCAACGAACCTTGGATCCTGGTGAAGAATAATCCTTTATTAAAAAGCACCAACAATTCCGCACACAATAGTTGAAACAAACAGCAAGGACTAAGCGCTTTCACCCTGAAACACAGGGCATCTTCAGAGTACTAATTATGCACTACCTTCTTCATTATATAGTAAAATAGGTATCTAAATTGCACCTCATTAAAACAATTTGTTATTGAAAAATGCTTCATTAATTAAATTAACAGGCAACCAGTATTAAAGTGAAAGAAACGTAAAACCAAAAAGAAGTCAGATTGCCATTAAAGGTAACTTTGGATATTTAGATGTAAAACCAAATGCATCTGCTCAATAAAACTGTTTGTATTTATATATAAATAAATAATTAAATATAAAAAAGCATATGAATGTTTTTATACAAGTCATTTAAAAATTGTATATGAAAATTTTTTAAAAAAAACTGATTCATTATATGGAAAACGTAATAGTAATAATATTGATAAATTTAATAAATTAATTAGTGAAAATTGTTAAAAATTTTTTATATATATTATATTTATATATTTATTTCATTATACGCACTACATATACACATATATTTTTTTATATATATATATTTTTTTTTTTATATATTTTTCATATATATATTTTTTTCTACCACGTATATATGTCACATTTAAATGAATTTACTATGTATATTTTCCCTGTAACATGATTACAATTCATAATTCTTGACTTTCAAGATACATTATGCTGCTATATATATATATATATATATATATATATATATATATATATATTTATATAAAAAAATTTTAACAATTTTCACTAATTTATTAAATTTATTAATATTATTACTATTACGTTTTCCATATAATGAATCATTTTTTTTTTAAATTTTTCATATACAATTTTTAAATGACTTGTATAAAAACATTCATATGCTTTTTTATATTTAATTATTTATTTATATATAAATACAAACAGTTTTATTGAGCAGATGCATTTGGTTTTACATCTAAATATCCAAAGTTACCTTTAATGGCAATCTGACTTCTTTTTGGTTTTACGTTTCTTTCACTTTAATACTGGTTGCCTGTTAATTTAATTAATGAAGCATTTTTCAATAACAAATTGTTTTAATGAGGTGCAATTTAGATACCTATTTTACTATATAATGAAGAAGGTAGTGCATAATTAGTACTCTGAAGATGCCCTGTGTTTCAGGGTGAAAGCGCTTAGTCCTTGCTGTTTGTTTCAACCGGTGAGGGAATGTTCACTAGGACGATAACAAGTACACACACAGTATTTCCAGATGCAGCTCTCTGAATCAAGTTCAGTTTCCTTTAAGAGCACATAGACACCACAATTAGTCCAGAACTGGTTCCTCTACCTTTCTCTAGATCCCCAGTAAGACTCCCCACTGGCACAGCTATAGAGTTGAGTCCTTAGCCAAGGTTCCAAGCCAAGTCCTCCAACACTCTGTATGTCCAACCAGTGCTTCGTGTTCCTGCCAAAGCAGCTCACACACACACACACACACACACACACACACACACACACACACACACACACACACACACACACTCTCTTTGAGATTTTGATTTGCACACACAACACACCTGGGAAAGGCTGGCACAGGTTTGCTAGCTATGCCCCCTTTTGCAAAGACTATAAGGTAGCTTTCACTGCCACCAGAACCCCTTGACTGCTACTTTAATGCCCTTAACAAAGGGTGTCCAATCTTACTGTATAATATTAATATTAATACAAATGGTAGTTTGACCAAGAGCAAGGCTGTTAGGAGCAGCCCACACAGTGTCACTAAATAAATATGCAATACTCTCAAAACTTAAAATTCTACACAGATCAGCCACAATGAGAGGTTTTAAATGTATTTAATTAGAACACAATTACTAAATATATATTCACAGTGACATCGGAATTCAGAATCACAGGAAGTATTTAAAACAACATTGCAGAAAAGGCTCTGACAAATAAAGAAAAATATCTAAACTAAGCTTTACTATATTCCTGACTGAATCTAAGAGAATTATACTATTCCATAGTAACTTACTTAATAAAACAAGGCAGATGATGTGACGAGTGATTCTTGTTGTCGGGTCCAAGATGGACTACAGAATGCTCTGTCTCTCTAAGAGACTTCTCAAAATGATATCTAAAATATTATTGCTGGGATAGCTTGCAGAATGACATCATTTCTGGTTATCTGACTTCTAGTTCTCATGCAAACCCTCATTACTGCCAGCTGACAGGACTTAACACCTACATGTAAAAATACACATACAAGGGCTTTTGTGCAGATCTTTGGCAGGTGCTGGAAGTCATAAAACAATTGCATTCCTCCATACTTCCAGAGAGTAAATAGTTCATCCCAAAGACAATACAGAAAGCTTCCTGGTCCAGACTTTGTGTCTATGGCTGCACTGAAGCCTGTGAGATAGCATTTTTATGGCCTAGTCAATAAAGTGATTTAATTTCAGATATTTTTCTTAAGATTGCTGGAAAGAGGTTAACCCACCAGCTTCTTCTTGTTAAAACCTATTCATTTAAACAGTTACAATAGTGCATATACATTTCTGTACTCTGTAGTAGGCACACTGTGGTGACATTTCAAACACAGCACTTTACAAATACCTTTTCAACACACATCTGTACAAACCAGTTTGATATACACATGACATAGAGTTCTAATACATTTGTAAGACAAGCATTTTGTAAAAATCATTTCGATATTCACCAATGACATATAATTATTTACAGAATTCCAGACAGTTGTGCTGGCAATACCTCCTTTCATTACACTTCTTCCCCTATTCAAAGACTCAAGCTATTCTTTCAAGTGCCCCTTGAGAAATGTTGTTTGAGAGGAATGAGCCTATCTGGGAATACATTACCCCATACCCTGTTTTGAGATCCCAGCTGCCTTTGCATTGCTGATCCCATTACAGTATTGCATTGTCATAGCATATGCCTGCAACCCTAGGCTCCACCTTAGTAACTTGGAATTTTGCTAGATGGCTCCTTGTAGCCATAGATGTCCTATAGACTCCTCCTGCCTTCTACTGCAAATACTCAGCACTAGGGCCTCTCTGTCATGGTATGGTTTCGCTATGTTAAAATGGTACAGTTTGTGCCCCTGCCTCCTGCCTAGCAGTTCCACCATGTAACAACACTGATCTTCCTTACCACTTTGAATGGTCCCTCCTAAATTGCCTGCAGCTTATTGTGTTTGACAAGAATGAGAACCATAACCCCACAGCATACTCTCTGGCTCGAGCATGCCTGTCATACCAGACCTTTATCTGCTGTTGGGTTTCTGCCACATTCTCCTGGGTGAAGCTCATGGGTTACCTGAGCCTTGTCCTGAGGTGCAGGACATATGCCACAACAGACACCTGGTGGGATTCACACTCACCCTACCACGCTTCACAAATCAAATCTATAGGTCCTCTCACCCAATGCCCATATAGCAACTCAAAAGGTGAGAAATCTGTGGAGTCCTGGGCTACCTCTCTGTAAGCAAACAATAGATGGGGCAAATATTTGTCCCACTCTCTCTTAAACTGGTCTGCAAATGCTCATAGCATGGTCTGTAGTGTAGAGTTTAACCTCTCCACCAGACCATGAGTCTGGGCATGAAGGGGGTGAAATTTAGGTGCTTCATCCCACAGTGCTCCCACAGACAAGCCACCAGCTCTGACATGAAACTGGCACCTCTGTCAGTCAGTATTTCCCCTGGGAAACCTACCCTGCTGAAAATCTCTAACAAAGTATTTGCTAACATTTCTGCCTCAATGGAGGACAGAGCCACTGCCTCAGGGTATCTAGTAGTATAATCTACTACCACTAGGATATACTTCTTCCCTGTGGTACTCAGAGGACCACAATATCAATATCTACCCTCTAAAATGGTTCCTCAATCAGAGGCAAATGCATCAAAGGAGCTTTGACCTTGTCTCCTGCCTTGTCAACTTTTATGTACTGCTCACACTGCAGTACCCTGTTACATCCCTGGAAATCCCAGGCCAATAAAGGTTCTGCATAATACATCTCTTGGTATGCTTTATGCCCATATGACCTGCAAAGGGAATGTCATGGGCTATGGCTAGAAGTGTCAGATTGAAAGCTCTGGGCACTACCATCTGCTGTATTACCTCACCTTCTAGCCCACCCTCAGGAGTCCACACTCTATACAGTAACCCTTTGTTCCAGTATACACATTCCCCTTTTGCTTGAGAATCAGGTGCCTCCTGAGCTACCTCCCTCAAGTCTTGTAATGTAGGGTCTGAGAGCTGAGGCTGTCTCAACTCTCTCTTTGTAACCTTTCCCAGCCCCCCTTCCACAGATAGTCTGATATCCTCTGACAGAACTGCCTCACTGTCAGCCCGGGTACTACTACTCACCTCTGCCCTTGAAGTCACTCTGTCCAAGAGAACCTCAGTACCCATCAGCAGCTGTGGCTCACCATCAGTCTCACTGCTATAGGGTAGCTCATTCCCTAAAGTAGCCACCTCACTAGTCCTGGCTTCAAGTGTGTGGTCTGCCTGGGCCCCCCCCCCAGGCTACCAGACCCACATGCCTGTTACCTCACTAGTTCTGGCTTCAAGTGTGCAGTCTGCCCCCCCCCCCCGATACCAGATCCACATGCCTGTTTCCAAGCCTGACTGTATGTAACTGCATACACACAAGTTACTGCATTATCACAATAATTCCCTATCAGGACATCTGCAGGGTTATCCTCAAAAGCACCTACTTGCTTGTTTCCTTTTCCACCACCCCACTCAAGGTGAACCCTAGCCAACGGTATTTGGAATGGGGTCCCTCCTAAAGCTCTGACTGGAGTAGACTGCTCAAGCAAGTAGTGCTCCTCTTTAACCATTGTAGGCTTCACAATGGTTAGGTCAGAGGCTGTGTCTCTCTTAGCAGTGGACTGTTTCCCATCTACTAAGATAGAATATAACTTCTTGTGGCAGTTTGGTACCCTTGTTGTCTCCAGACAACTTATCACTGGCATTCTGCCATTCCCACTTGCTGCCACCCCCACCTTTTGTTCCCCACCTTGCCTCCATGGACATCTATATGCTACATGGCCCTAGTGGTTACATTTAAAACATTTAACCCTTTATCTTGGCCATGTACCTGAACTAGTGGCTTCCCCTGTTACTAACAGACTTTGTTGGGGCGGTTTAGGCTGCCCACCATGGGTTCCCTTAGACCGATGTGCAGCACTGAGTATCCCTTTCCTGTGCAGTGATGTCCTGCTTACTAGGTATAGGTCTCCTTTTTCCCCAACCATTCTGTGGCATTGCATTTTCTATCTGCCAACTAGATTCTCATGTCCTCAGGCAAAGTGCTAAGGGCTTGTTGCCTCACCAAAAAATCTGCCAGCCCTTCAAAAGTGGTGACCTGACACTCACTCACCCACCTATGAAAATAAGTGCTTAACTCAGCAATATAATCGCACACACTTTCATCTGCCTTGCGTCAATGCTCACAAAACTTTTTTCTATAAGCTGCAGGTGTTAACTTAAAGCATTCCAGTAAACAATTTTTAACTGTATTATAATTTAAGCAATCAGTATCAGACAATTTAGAAATATCAGTTACAGCTTTACCATGGAGTAAGGGAGTCATGGACCATACCCAGAGTCCTTGGTCAACATTATACTGTTTGCATACCTTTTCAAACATATGAATAAAACTATCAAAATTATCACTGTACATAAACTGTGGAAGAAATGTACTGACATTTATTGCTTCTGTTTTTGGTTACTCCCTTCTCCATTACCTCCATGACCCTGGCGAAGAGTCAGCACTTCCTTTTCCTGTTCCTCTGCCTCTCATTTTCCTAGGATTCCATACATCTCAGTCTCACTGCTCATTGTAATTCCATCTGTTTTTCCTTTTCTTCAGCTTCCAAATGCTGCAGCCTCTCTGCTGATTCTAGTTCCAAATATTTGGCCTCCAGTTCAAGTCTCTTTAACTTCAGACTTATTTTTAAGTCCTCTGAGGAAAAATTGGACCGTCCATTTTCTGAGAGTAGCACATCCCCAAGGCCCATCTGGTTGTATTCCTGGTTGGTGGTCTGTGATGCAGTTGTGGCTAAGGCTGCAATCATTTCCACTTTAGTCAGGTTGGCATGGCACATCTCAGCCAACTGGCTCCTTGTCAGCTTATCATAATTCTCTGCTGACATCCTTACCTGCTCTCCCTGACTAACTAAGGTAACAAAAAAAATAAATAAATAAAACTATTGTGCTATGAAACTCTGAATGTCTACCATATGGCTACTTGAGAGTACAAACACCTTCTTTAGTGACCACTGTTTAAGATCAGAGGTCATTCACTGATGGAGGTGATTATGGGTAAGGGGAGCAGCCTGAGCCATGGATCCAGAAGTCTGAAGAGTGTCTGATGATGGATTCACTCTGACCAAAGACCCATCAGTTGAGAACGGAAGGAAGAGACATCAGAAAAGGAGTTTTCTATTTTTAGGACTATCATTTGCCACACTGTATATGTTAATTTTGTTCTGACAAGTTGCATGGTTTCTGTGATGACCCACCACTGCCAACTAATATGTGACATGGATATCCCACCTTGGGGCCAGTAATCAAGGAGCCTCAATCCTCACCACTGACACCGGTGAGGGAATGTTCACTAGGAGGATAACAAGTACACACACAGTATTTCCAGATGCAGCTCTCTGAATCAAGTTCAGTTTCCTTTAAGAGCACATAGACACCACAATTAGTCCAGAACTGGTTCCTCTACCTTTCTCTAGATCCCCAGTAAGACTCCCCACTGGCACAGCTATAGAGTTGAGTCCTTAGCCAAGGTTCCAAGCCAAGTCCTCCAACACTCTGTATGTCCAACCAGTGCTTCGTGTTCCTGCCAAAGTAGCTCACACACACACACACACACACACACACACACACACACACACACACACACACACACACACACACACACACACACACACACACACACACACACACACACACTCTCTTTGAGATTTTGATTTGCACACACAACACACCTGGGAAAGGCTGGCACAGGTTTGCTAGCTATGCCCCCTTTTGCAAAGACTATAAGGTAGCTTTCACTGCCACCAGAACCCCTTGACTGCTAGTTTAATGCCCTTAACAAAGGGTGTCCAATCTTACTGTATAATATTAATATTAATACAAATGGTAGTTTGACCAAGAGCAAGGCTGTTAGGAGCAGCCCACACAGTGTCACTAAATAAATATGCAATACTCTCAAAACTTAAAATTCTACACAGATCAGCCACAATGAGAGGTTTTAAATGTATTTAATTAGAACACAATTACTAAATATATATTCACAGTGACATGAATTCAGAATCACAGGAAGTATTTAAAACAACATTGCAGAAAAGGCTCTGACAAATAAAGAAAAATATCTAAACTAAGCTTTACTATATTCCTGACTGAATCTAAGAGAATTATACTATTCCATAGTAACTTACTTAATAAAACAAGGCAGATGATGTGACGAGTGATTCTTGTTGTCGGGTCCAAGATGGACTACAGAATGCTCTGTCTCTCTAAGAGACTTCTCAAAATGATATCTAAAATATTATTGCTGGGATAGCTTGCAGAATGACATCATTTCTGGTTATCTGACTTCTAGTTCTCATGCAAACCCCCATTGCTGCCAGCTGACAGGACTTAACACCTACATGTAAAAATACACATACAAGGGCTTTTGTGCAGATCTTTGGCAGGTGCTGGAAGTCATAAAACAATTGCATTCCTCCATACTTCCAGAGAGTAAATAGTTCATCCCAAAGACAATACAGAAAGCTTCCTGGTCCAGACTTTGTGTCTATGGCTGCACTGAAGCCTGTGAGATAGCATTTTTATGGCCTAGTCAATAAAGTGATTTAATTTCAGATATTTTTCTTAAGATTGCTGGAAAGAGGTTAACCCACCAGCTTCTTCTTGTTAAAACCTATTCATTTAAACAGTTACAATAGTGCATATACATTTCTGTACTCTGTAGTAGGCACACTGTGGTGACATTTCAAACACAGCACTTTACAAATACCTTTTCAACACACATCTGTACAAACCAGTTTGATATATACATGACATAGAGTTCTAATACATTTGTAAGACAAGCGTCTTGTAAAAATCATTTCGGTATTCACCAATGACATATAATTATTTACAGAATTCCAGACAGTTGTGCTGGCAATACCTCCTTTCATTACACTTCTTCCCCTATTCAAAGACTCAAACTATTCTTTCAAGTGCCCCTTGAGAAATGTTGTTTGAGAGGAATGAGCCTATCTGGGAATACATTACCCCATACCCTGTTTTGAGATCCCAGCTGCCTTTGCATTGCTGATCCCATTACAGTATTGCATTGTCATAGCATATGCCTGCAACCCTAGGCTCCACCTTAGTAACTTGGAATTTTGCTAGATGGCTCCTTGTAGCCATAGATGTCCTATAGACTCCTCCTGCCTTCTACTGCAAATACTCAGCACTAGGACCTCTCTGTCATGGTATGGTTTCGCTATGTTAAAATGGTACAGTTTGTGCCCCTGCCTCCTGCCTAGCAGTTCTACCATGTAACAACACTGATCTTCCTTACCACTTTGAATGGTCCCTCCTAAATTGCCTGCAGCTTATTGTGTTTGACAAGAATGAGAACCATAACCACACAGCATACTCTCTGGCTCGAGCATGCCTGTCATACCAGACCTTTATCTGCTGTTGGGTTTCTGCCACATTCTCCTGGGCGAAGCCCATGAGTTACCTGAGCCTTGTCCTGAGGTGCAGGACATATGCCACAACAGACACCTGGTGGGATTCACACTCACCCTACCACGCTTCACAAATCAAATCTATGGGTCCTCTCACCCAATGCCCATATAGCAACTCAAAAGGTGAGAAATCTGTGGAGTCCTGGGCTAACTCTCTGTAAGCAAACAATAGATGGGGCAAATATTTGTCCCATTCTCTCTTAAACTGGTCTGCAAATGCTCATAGCATGGTCTGTAGTGTAGAGTTTAACCTCTCCACCAGACCATGAGTCTGGGCATGAAGGGGGTGATCTTTAGGTGCTTCATCCCACAGTGCTCCCACAGACAAGCCACCAGCTCTGACATGAAACTGGCACCTCTGTCAGTCAGTATTTCCACTGGGAAACCTACCCTGCTGAAAATCTCTAACAAAGTATTTGCTAACATTTCTGCCTCAATGGAGGACAGAGCCACTGCCTCAGGGTATCTAGTAGTATAATCTACTACCACTAGGATGTACTTCTTCCCTGTGGTACTCAGAGGGCCACAATATCAATATATACCCTCTAAAATGGTTCCTCAATCAGAGGCAAATGCATCAAAGGAGCTTTGACCTTGTCTCCTGCCTTGTCAACTTTTATGTACTGCTCACACTGCAGTACCCTGTTACATCCCTGGAAATCCCAGGCCAATAAAGGTTCTGCATAATACATCTCTTGGTATGCTTTATGCCCATATGACCTGCAAAGGGAATGTCATGGGCTATGGCTAGAAGTGTCAGATTGAAAGCTCTGGGCACTACCATCTGCTGTATTACCTCACCTTCTAGCCCAACCTCAGGAGTCCACACTCTATACAGTAACCCTTTGTTCTAGTATACACATTCCCCTTTTCCTTGAGAATCAGGCGCCTCCTGAGCTACCTCCCTCAAGTCTTGTAATGTAGGGTCTGAGAGCTGAGGCTGTCTCAACTCTCTCATTGTAACCTTTCCCAGCCCCCCTTCCACAGATAGTCTGATATCCTCTGACAGAACTGCCTCACTGTCAGCCCGGGTACTACTACTCACCTCTGCCCTTGAAGTCACTCTGTCCAAGAGAACCTCAGTACCCATCAGCAGCTGTGGCTCACCATCAGTCTCACTGCTATAGGGTAGCTCATTCCCTAAAGTAGCCACCTCACTAGTCCTGGCTTCAAGTGTGTGGTCTGTCTGGGTCCCTCCCAGGCTACCAGACCCACATGCCTGTTACCTCACTAGTTCTGGCTTCAAGTGTGCAGTCTGTCTGCCCCCCCCCCCGGATACCAGATCCACATGCCTGTTTCCAAGCCTGACTGTGTGTAACTGCATACACACAAGTTACTGCATTATCACAATAATTCCCTATCAGGACATCTGCAGGGTTATCCTCAAAAACACCTACTTGCTTGTTTCCTTTTCCACCATCCCACTCAAGGTGAACCCTAGCCAATGGTATTTGGAATGGGGTCCCTCCTAAAGCTCTGACTGGAGTAGACTGCTCAAGCAAGTAGTGCTCCTCTTTAACCATTGTAGGCTTCACGATGGTTAGGTCAGAGGCTGTGTCTCTCTTAGCAGTGGACTGTTTCCCATCTACTAAGATAGAATATAACTTCTTGTGGCAGTTTGGTACCCTTGTTGTCTCCAGACAACTTATCACTGGCATTCTGCCATTCCCACTTGCTGCCACCCCCACCTTTTGCTCCCCACCTTGCCTCCATGGACATCTATATGCTACATGGCCCCAGTGGTTACATTTAAAACATTTAACCCTTTATCTTGGCCATGTACCTGAACTAGTGGCTTCCCCTGTTACTAACAGACTTTGTTGGGGCAGTTTAGGCTGCCCACCATGGGTTCCCTTAGTCCTATGTGCAGCACTGAGTATCCCTTTCCTGTGCAGTGATGTCCTGCTTACTAGGTATAGGTCTCCTTTTTCCCCAGCCATTCTGTGGCATTGCATTCTCTATCTGCCAACCAGATTCTCATGTCCTCAAGCAAAGTGCTAAGGGCTTGTTCCCTCACCAACAAATCTGTCAGCCCTTCAAAAGTGGCGACCTGACACTCACTCACCCACCTATGAAAATAAGTGCTTAACTCAGCAATATAATCGCACACACTTTCATCTGCCTTGCGTCAATGCTCACAAAACTTTTTTCTATAAGCTGCAGGTGTTAACTTAAAGCATTCCAGTAAACAATTTTTAACTGTATTATAATTTAAGCAATCAGTATCAGACAATTTAGAAATATCAGTTACAGCTTTACCATGGAGTAAGGGAGTCACTGACCATACCCAGAGTCCTTGGTCAACATTATACTGTTTGCATACCTTTTCAAACACATGAATAAAACTATCAAAATTATCACTGTACATAAACTGTGGAAGAAATATACTGACCTTTATTGCTTCTGTTTTAGGTTACTCCCTTCTCCATTACCTCCATGACCCTGGCGAAGAGTCAGCACTTCCTTTTCCTGTTCCTCTGCCTCTCATTTTCCTTGGCTTCCATACATCTCAGTCTCACTGCTTATTGTAATTCCATCTGTTTTTCCTTTTCTTCAGCTTCCAAATGCTTCAGCCTCTCTGCTGATTCTAGTTCCAAATATTTGGCCTCCAGTTCAAGTCTCTTTAACTCCAGACTTATTTTTAAGTCCTCTGAGGAAAAATTGAACCGTCCATTTTCTGAGAGTGGCACATCCCCAAGGCCCATCTGGTTGTATTCCTGGTAGGTGGTCTGTGATGCAGTTGTGGCTAAGGCTGCAATCATTTCCACTTTAGTCAGGTTGGCATGGCACATCTCAGCCAACTGGCTCCTTGTCAGCTTATCATAATTCTCTGCTGACATCCTTGCCTGCTCTCCCTGACTAACTAAGGTAACAAAAAAATAAATAAATAAAACTATTGTGCTATGAAACTCTGAATGTCTACCATATGGCTACTTGAGAGTACAAACACCTTCTTTAGTGACCACTGTTTACAGGCTACAGGAGTGTAATATTCACACCACTGAATCCCAATATGTGATGACCCACCACTGCCAGCCAATATGTGACATGGATGTGAAGTGCAATTTCCCTTAAGAGCACGCAGAAACCACAGTCAATCTGGGGCTGGTTCCTCTACCTTTCTCCAGATCGCCAGTAAGACTCCCCACTGGCACAGCTATAAGGTTGAGTTCTTAGCCAGGGTTCCAAGCCAAGTCCTCCAACACTTTCTCTGTCCAACCAGTGCTTTGTGTCCCTGCCCAAGTAGCTGACACAACCACACACACTCTTTGAGATTTTGATTTGAACACACACACCTAGGAAAGGCTTGCACAGGTTTACTACTATGCCCCCTTTTGCCCAGACTATAAGGTAGTTTGCACTTCCACCAGAACCCCTTGACAGGTACTCTAAGGCCTTAACAAATGGTGTCCAATCTTATTGTGTAATATTAATATTAATACAAATGATAGTTTGACCAAGAGCAAGGCTATTAGAAGTGGCCCACATAGTGTCATCAAACAAATATGAAAGTACTCTCATAGTTTAAATATCTCTACAAAGATCAGCCACAGTGAGAGGTTTAAATATATTTAATAATAAAATAACATTACAATGCTAAATATATATTCACAATGACATCAGAGTTCAGAATCACAGGAAATATTTAATACAACATTGTAGGACAGGCTCAGACATATAAAGATAAATATCTAAACTAAGCTTCACTATACTCCTGACTGAAACTAGGAGAATTATACTATTCCCTAGTAACTTACATAATAAAGCAAGACAGAATACAGAATGCTTTGTGTCTCTAAGAAACTTCTCATAATAATATCTAAAATATTAGTTTTGGGCTAACTTGAAGAATTACATAATTTCTGGTCATCTGACTACTAGTTCTCATGCAAACCCCCATTGCTGGCAGCTGGCAGGACTTAGCACCTACCTGTAGAAATACGCATACAAGGGCTTTTGCTCAGATCTTTTGGCAGGTGCTGGAAGTCATAAAACAATTGCATTCCTCCACACTTCTAGAGAGTAATTAGTTCATCCCAAAGACAATACAGAAAGCTTCCTAGTCCAGACTTTGTGTCTCTGGCTGCATTGAAACTGTGAGATAGCATCTTTATGGCTTGGCCTTTAAAGTGGTTTAATTTCATATATTTTTCTAAAGTTTGCTGGACTCAGGATAACCCTCCAGTTTCCTCTGTTAAAACATATTCATTGAAACAGTTACAATAGTGCATGTGCATTTCTGTACTCTGCAGTAGGCACATGTGGTTACATTTCAAACACATCACTTTACAAAAATATTTTCAACACACACGTCTATATAAACCAGTTTGATATACACATGACATACTGTTCTAATACATTTGTAACACAAGCATCTTGTATAAATCATTTTGATATTCACCAATGGCATATAATTATTTACAAAATTCCAGGTAGATGTGCTGGCAGTACCTCCTTTCATCACAGCTTCTGCCATAAATAATTCCTTCCTCAGTAAGTTTGGTACTAGAACAGTGACTTGATTCCAGATGTTTTTCAGCACTCATTGAGGTTTTCACATGTGCAATCTTGTCTGAGGAACTACTGCAGCTGTGGAGTATATATGCCCCACAGCCCTTAAGTATCACCTTGATCTTATAACTGACAATGGAATATCTCCCTCCATGAAAGAAGTAATCTATTTTATCTTGCCTTTGGGAAGAAAAACCTCCATAACAAATATGAGACTGCCTCTAGGAGAAATAGTGTTTGGTTTGGGACTGAATTTGATTTCTTGTAGTGTATGACTATATACAGAAACTGACAAGGTTCTGCTATCACTGTCAACTTGGGATGTAAGACTTCTTGAATTTGAGCCACAATGACAAAACTGTCTGCATAAGGGAGTATGGTTAGGCATCATTTCCTAAAATATGCAAACAGTGGAGCTAAAGATTTTGTACATACTCTGTCCTGTGGATAATCCAAATGGGTGAGAGGCAGAGTGAAAGTGAATACCTGCTATTTGAAATCTCAAATACATCTTGTGAGATGGAGACTGGGATGTGAAGGTATTCAACCCCTTTATTCAATGCTCTCATAAATAAGCCCTATTCTATGGAGGACTGAAATAGTCGTTATAGTTACCAGTTTGTATTTCTTAGCTATAAATACCAGGGCATGTCTCCATGTTTTATCTTTATAGGGGTCTACAAATAGTTTGTAATAAGGCTGTTCTTTTGTCATGATCTGGAACCCACTGTTTTGTCTTTTTCTTCAAAAGCTTTTGTATTAAAACCAAATCAAATTCTGTAAGCTGGTAAGTGAGGATGTGATAGTAAATAAGGGTAGTTCTGGTAGTTCTGAAATTCAACCATGTAACTTCCCAAAACTGACTGCATATCCAACTGATTTGAAGAAATGTGCTCCCAGATTGCTATGTATAACTAAAAACCGCTCCTGAAAAAAGCTGATGGGGAAGAGGCCACTGTGACAGGATGAAGTCACCAGGGTTTGCTCTGCTGCAGCTGGTGCTGGGTCTTCCCCTGAAAGGAAGCAAAAAATGAAGACGCTTGCATATCTTTGCAGCATTTCCTTCTAAATTGCTGTTTGTTTCTATGTACGGTCTTTTGCTGTCTGGAAGTTTCCTTAAATAATTATTTTTATTTTATAAAATTGGTAACTGTGTTAGCACACTGGACACAAGTGTTCCTTTTCACTGGAGACATAAGAACAATGTCTAGTCAAGTGGCTTGCTCAGAGTCATATAGTAGGCAAATGGAGGTGGAAGGAATCAAACCCCGTACCTCTGGCTACTGAAAGCAGCTTACTAGAAGCTCAGAGCTTTAATCGTTTGCTGTTATATACCTAGTATACATCCTAGTTTGCTCTTTTTTGTTATTTTATTTTATTTATAATTTGTTTTCCAGGGGGAAAACTGATTAAAATTGATTTTTCCAGATCAGCCTAGTAAACAGAAAAAAAAACATACTAACAGGCATTATTACATCAGTTAGTGTTTTATCAGCTGGCTTGAAAAATGAGTCAGTGGTGAAAAGACATCCTATACGTTAAGCTTTAATGTCCTCTGATGCGGATCAGCCTAAATCTAAACATATCTTCTTAAAGCCATCCTATTTGGTGAAACACTCTTCAGCATATGAACACCTGTTTAATCGGATGTAACAGTTAGCTTCTCTATATATCCTCTGCATCTCTGCTAGGCAGAGAGTGGAGATTTTGCTGTAGATGGCTGTACAGTGCTTTGGTATGTCAGTGTGTGAGATAAATAGTTAATCTCTGTAAAAGAAGATAAGAAGAACATATGCATCAAGGATCTATGAGATTATATTAAAAGGAAGGGAAGGGAAGACTCCTGCTCTCCTGCTCTATGGCATGTGTGTGTGTGTGTGTGTGTGTGTGTGTGTGTGTGTGTGTGTGTGTGTGTGTGTGTGTGTGTGTGTGTGTGTGTGTGTGTGTGTGTGTGTGTGTGTGCGTGTGTGCGTGTGTGCGTGTGTGCTTGTGTGTGTCTGTGTGTCTGTATGCGTGTGTGCTTGTGTGCGTGTGTGTGTGTGTGTGTGTCTGTGTGTCTGTGTGTGTGAGAAACACTTACTGCAATGCAAACAAAGCCTTTTTTCATCTTTAGCCCCATCCATTTAGTACAACCCCTGCTGCACAATTTCAAAATGGCTTCTAGCTGACACGCCCTGCTCCTTTTCACCAATAGCAATCCCCTCAAGAGGTGAAAGTTGGGGTGTCAGAGAAGACTCATTATGCAGAAACTTGGGGGGCACCTAACCTACTCATATTTTCAGTTCCTCTGAAGATGTGCCAACATAAGGTTCTCCAGTTTTCAAATAACCCCTTTTCGATGCAACTGAGATGCATCAGGTTTCATTCATTTTCTGATTATGCCATACTAACCCAGTGCAGGAAGCACTGGCAGCTGAAGCCTACCTTGGCTGTCAAGGGACATATGACAAAGAAATTAATCCTGAACAAGGCACCAACTCATTGCAGGATGCACAAGCGCACCCACCTTCAGGCAGCATACACAATAGTACATCTGCAGGATCTGGCAGGAAACCTGAGTACCCAGCAAAAAAATACCAAAGACATGGGAAGGATGTGTTAACTCGGGACAGATGACATACCATCCAAAAACTGAACTGGAGAACCACACATTAAGAGGTTGCGGTGCTAACCACTGCACAACCTGTCTTCTTCATTTTCATTGTCACTATATATGTATATCCTTTATTTTTCTATGGCTGTCTGAAGGATTTATATATTTGTTTATGTTTTGTTAACTGGATTGGCATTTACGTCTTCTTTGCCACTGCCCATTTTTGGAGGGGACTCAGAAAGTAAAACAGGAACAGCTGCAGATAAAGTACAGTTTGTTGAGTAAACTTACAGCAACAGTAAATGTTCTAATAAATCACCGTTTCAGTAGACAAAGGTACTTGAGTCTTAAATCACATACTGGCCAACTTCTCCAATCTCTGGGCCCCTTCCATGTGCTCCAACTGCCAGCAGCAATTGAGATGCTCCACATACAAGGCAGTGAAGTGCAATAACATTTCAGAGCATTTTTTACCCAAAAAGGAATCAAGAGCCCTAAATACTTATGCTAGGTAACAAAGTGAATCATAAATATATACAAAAGGATGAAAACAACCTCACCCTAGCAGCAACAACAACAACAAGAAAACTAAGAGAAAAGTAGGAGGCTGGAGGGAGGGACAGCTACTGCAATGGTGATCTATTAGAACATCTACTGTTATGATACGTTTACTTACACAACTATACTGTATTCAATACATGGGTCATCACTGCAGTAGCCTAAGCTGTTTGCATAGGTTACCAAAGCTTAATCAGGAGAAGCCAAAAAAGACAGGGGGTCACTATATAAGAATTCAGGTGCCCCTGGAGAATAGTTCTAGAAAAGACTGTCCTGGGCCTGGAAAGAGAATCCAGTTTGCAGTGCTTGGTAAAAGTATATACAGAGGACCAAGATGATGCCTCTAGAATGCCTCTAGAGTCCACTCTTTTCCAGAAAGCCACCAAAGAAGCCAACTCCTTTGCTGAATGAGCTACAACCTTGCCTGGAAGTGGCTTATTGTGATGAGTATAGCAAAATGTAATCACATGAGATAACCATCTAACTTTGCCACTGGTTGTCCTTTCCCCTTGTCTTCATAGAAGACAAACAGCTGGCCAGCTTTCCTGAAAGGATTGGTTTTCTGTAAGGAGTATTTAAGCTGCCTGTGTACATACAGAGAGTGAAGAATCCTCCCTTGTTCTTTGTTTCAAGAAAGGCTGGGAGATTAATAGTCTGCATTAAAGTAAATCACAAAATGATTTTATGTATAACGGTAGGCTTTGTCCTCAAAGAAACAATATCCTTATAAAAAATGAAGTAGAGTTGACTCACCATAAGTACTTTTTACTCAGATACTTGCCTAACAGATGACAAAACAATAAATAAAACAGTCTTCCATCCTAAGAGCCCCAAATCAGCCTCATGAACTGCTTCAAATGGAGATAATGGAAGCTTCTTAAGCACAAAGTTCAGATCCCAAGGAGAAGCAATTTGTTTTCTAGATGGGGAAATGTGTAAGGGCCCTTCAAATAATGTTTAACTTGAGCATTGTTAGAAAGTGGGATCCAAGGCAGATAAGTAGAAGTGGGTGACAAATGTACATTGATAGAAGAGTACAACAAACCATTGGAGAGTAATTCACACAAATAATCAAGAACCAGAAACAACTGATCCCGAAAAGGATCATGGTCCTTTGAGTGTCACCAACTAAAAAATATTTTCCTCTTGCACATATATGATTTTCTAGTAGCTGGCTTTCTCACCTCTTTTAATACCTGCTACATGTTCTTAGAAAAAAATGTGTGCCTAAAAGGTATCAAAATTCTATTATCCAGACAGTTAATTGAAGAGTTTCTAGAATGAGGTGTATCAAACTCCCCTGTCTTATGTGAGTAACTCTGGTTTTAGGAGTAGCTCATAGTAAGTGCCCTAGGCCAGACTGAAAAAAAGGGAGAACTACTGTTGCCTTGACCGGAAGGGAGTCACCAGCACAATTCTGGAGAGTCCTTCTGGATTTTTAGAAGAACACCGCTAATCAGTGGAAAGGGTAGAAAAGTATACAGGAATATTCCCATCAATGAGAATGAGAAAACATTTATCTTCCAGGCCTGACTGCAAGGAATCCTGAAGCAGAATTTCTTTAGTTGTCTGTTTTGAGAGGAGAAAAACAGATCTACTTGATATGTTCCTCATAGTTGGGTCAATTCTTGGAAAGATCCCAAGATGAAGTTACAATATGTGGGAATCTATACTGGTCCTTCTGAGTTTGTCTACAATAAGGTTTTACTTTGATGGAATATAGGAAGCCTACAGAGTCAGAATTAATTGAATTACTACCTCCCAGACTACCACAGCCAGTCTGCAAAGAGGGTTGGATCTGGTACCCCCCTGTTTGCTGATGTACCACATCACTTTATTCTTGTCTGTGTTAGAAGAGTAACTGGTTCAACCATTGCCCTGATCTGATACTATGAACCAGCACCCCCACCCCTCAGGTCTTCAACTGAAGAGTAAAAAAAAAAAAAAAAAAAAAACAACAGATGTTCCTTCTACAGGCTCACCAACTAGATGGCCAGATGCACAACTGACCCCCCCTCTCTCTTGCCCAGCCATACAGGTCCTGTTTCTGTGCCCCTGCCCCCATAAACAGTTGCTACAGTTTATACCCTGCCACTACAGTGCTTGGGACTTAGTTAAAAAAAAAACATTTTTCTTTTAAACTTTAACTGCTTGTTACAATGTAGCAAGCAGTTGCTGCAGTTTACACCACACACAGCATGCTACAGCACTCAGCTTTGACCTCAAATTCAATACTGGCTTTTAAAAAATTCAGTCTCATAGGTTCATAGGTAAGTACTAGGCTATCTGCCCGAGAGTATCTACAAGCCTAGCCAGTATGTGTTGGCTTTTGCCACCCCCTTAGATTAGTTCTCTGTGCCTCGGTCCAGCAGAGCCATTAGTTCCCTGTGCCTCTGTCCAGCAGAGCCACTGCAGTGATCCCAGGGTAATTTTTCTGTTTCCCATCCACTCGTCAAGGTTTCTCTTGAAGAGTGTTAGTGAGGGACTCTGCCTAATGTAGACTGGAATCCTGTTCCAAAGCATGGGGAGTCTCTGGGACAGGAATCTATCCCTCCAGCAAGTCCTATTTATCGTTGTGGTGAGGTTTAGATCCCTAGAGCATGTGACTCTTGGGGATTTGTTTTTTTTTTTAGATGGAGCGTGTCCATCAATTCTGGGTTGGACATGGCCTTGTATGTCAGGCAGAGATCACCTCTGAGTAAGCGGTATACAACTAAGTACAGCTGGAGTTTCTTCAGTCGGGCTGCATAGGGCATATGTTTTAAGCCAGTAATCCTCTTGGTGAGGTACTTCTGTGGTCTTTCCAGCTGTTGCAGGTGTCTTGTAAGGTACATCCCAAATGGGACGTTGTACTCTATGATGGGTCTGATGAGTGATGAGTAGAGGGGTACAATAACCTCTTTTGTTCTAGATGCAAATCCTTTTGTGATTAGGTGGGCCACATAGAAGGATTTTCTAACCACCTTGGCAATATGATTATCAAAGGAGAGATTACTATCCACTTGGGTCCCCAGATCCCTTATTACATTTTCTGTATTTAGGGGACTTTGCTGGTACTTTGTTTTTTTCCAAAGGGGATGACTATGCACTTTTTGGCATTTAGCTTGAGGCCATGATTTTGACACCAGGTATCCATCTCAGTGAGACCCTTCTGGAGGATGTCTGTATCAGCTGGAGAGTCAAGTATGGCCCCCAGTTTGCAATCATCTGTGAACTTGGTCAGCCATAGTCCTCCTGTGCTTGCCTGTACCTCTGAGACGTATATACCGAACAGGAGGGGTCCCAGGACTGAGCCCTGGGGAACGCCACTTGTAACTGGTTTAGAGTCGGACCTAGAGCCTGCAACTCTCACCGTGTGGGTTCTATCCGTGAGCTAATTGGCAACCCATCTCATGAAGTAGGGGTTTATGTTCAGGCTGGTGAGCTAGTCTATAATACCAGAATGGGTAATGGTGTTGAAAGCCTTTGCAAGGTCTAGGTAGGCTGTGTGGACCTCTTTTCCCTTGTCTAAAGCCTTGGTAACTGTCTCAAAGAAGTCCACCAGGTTTAGGAGGCATGATCTGCCCTTAACAAAGCCAAACTGTGTAGGGTCCAATGTTTGAAGGTTCCCAATGTCTCTGTTAATGAATTCCATGATGATGCACTCCATAGAGGGTGGCCTAATGGTTAAGGTGTTTGCCTTACAAACACAAAGTGCAGGGTTTGAGTCTCATAAGGGATAATTGGCTAGGCTTAAAATGGCTCACAAGGGCAGTTAGCCTAGTACTAATCTATGAACCTATAGCCTTGCAGACCAGGTTAGTCAGGCTTATAGGGTGATAGTTCCCGGGGTCCATTGTGGCTCCACCTTTGTGGAGTGGGATAACTGTTGCTGTGCGCCACTCTATGGGTATGTAGCCTGTAGAGAGGCTGAGTTTGAACAGTGTGTTTAGGTGAGGGGTTAGTTCATTTTGTAGCTTGTTTAAGACACAGCCTGGGACACCGTCTGGTCCCATTGAAGCTGCATTTGTGGCTTTGGATAGGGTTGTTTTAACCTGTGTGTCAGTGATTGCCAGGGCACTACATTCTTCTGGTATGGTTATAGGCCCTTTAGAGGGTGAGATGGGGGTGAAGTTTGCACTAAACCTGTCTGCCAGAATGTTGGCAATATCAGTCGGTTCAGTGTATTTAGTGCCATTCTGCACTAACTCAGAGCTGATCTGAGAGTTTCCACTTAGGATCTTGACATAGCTAAAGAACGCTTTGTGGTTATCTTTGGAGTCCTCGGCAATTTTTCTTTTGAAGCTAGCCTTCAATGATTTTATGAGGGATCATAGTTTCTTGCTGATACTAATCAGGGATGTCTTTGCTTCTTGGGATTTTACTCTTTTCTGCAATAGTTTCCTCCTTCTATTGTATAGCTTGTTTATGGCAGGGGTCCACCAGACTGGTTTCCTTTACTTGGAGGAGTGAGTCTTGGTTGTTTTGCTTGGGATAGCACGATCCATGCATTCTTGTAGGTGCTCATAGAGTGCCTTTGTAAGGGATTCATCAGCTTGGACAGCATTGTCTTTTAGCATGGGGGCTGTGAACCTTTCCACCTTGGTCTTAAGTAAAGTCTCCCCCTTTAGAAATCCCAGATCTGGAAAAAGAAAAGTCAAAAGGGTGTACATGCTGACCCCAGACTGATCTGAGGTATCACTGTATATTCCTTATGTGTAGTCAGGCAAAGGGCAGCATAACTGCCATCAATGCCATGTACCCCTAGGATCCTGAACAACTCCCTTGCAGCTGTTTGGCTTAGGCTAGAGAAACTCAGAAAAAAACTGTTGGAAACTAGCCACTTTGTCTGGGGGGGGGGGGGGCGGGGGAGAAAGGCTCTTCGTAAGGAAGAGTCTGACACACATCCCAGGAAAATCATTCTGTGAGATGGGATAAGAGAAGACCTCTGTAAACTGATTTGAAACCTCCAATTGAGTAGACATTCCTGAACCATTTCTAGTGAGTCTTAACCACTGGAGAAAGTCTGCAAAGATAAGACAGTCATTGAAATATGGAAATATATGAATGCCCGAGAGTCTGCAATAAGCATTTTGTGAATACTGTTGGTACAGTGGAGAGTCCATATGGTAAATGAGTGAATTGATTATGTGAGCCAGATAGAAATCTTACAAAATGCCTGAAATGCTAGGAATGAGACGATACGTGTTATTCGGGTCCAGCTTTACCATGAAAGCCAGGTGAAAAATCAGATGTACAAGATTTTGAAGTGATAAGTGCATTCTTTTTATCTAGCTTTTAATTTTTTTTCTTGTTTATGTATACACTTAAGAGAATTGGCATATTTGTATATTGGTTGTTTTTGGATTTGTTTTGTTTTGATATGAAATAAATAAAGATGTGTTTAAAAAAAAGATCTTGAACTTTCTGTCTCAGGAAGTCATACAACCAGTGCCTGGCCTCCAGGATCCTTCTGAGTTGGGAATTAATAATATCTTTGAATAATAACCTTTGATTCAAGATTGACATGTACTGGTTATATGACTTCTTGAGACAGCAAGTCATGCAAAATGGGAGAAAAGAGAAATCTGTTTCCCTGGGAAAGGATGAAGCTATTGAAAAAGAGTTAAGGGATTCCCACTGACAAGAGTACCAATATTGGATTACACTCAGAATGTAACTGTCTGAAGCAATCTGACACCATAAGTGAAGAGGACATCTCAGAGACATAGAAATCTGCCAGGGTGGGAGAGAAGGGGAACCTGAAGAGGCAAATAGTCATGCTGACTGAGTAGGCTGCCCTTGGTTTCTGGAGATGTTTCTTTTCTCCTTTGAGCCACCTCTCCATTCTTTTTAAAAACTGATTTTTGGCTCCTTACTGCTTATATTGCTTATTGGAAAGAGGGGCTGAGGAAGAGGGAAAACTATTTTTTGGTTTGAAAAATGAGGATTAGAAAATCTGAGTCACAACTTTTACAAGTTTTCCCCTTTCATTACACTTCTTCAATACTTCAGTTGCAGAAGGACCAAACAGAGGGCAGATGAAAATCTCAAATGTAACCTTTTCAGGAAGGTTTTAAATATGAAGCTAAGTAAATCTCATCAAAACTGATACAAAGGCAGAAGCCCTAGGGCATTAATTTGCTGTATCATAAGCACCTTTTAGGATATGCCTGAGAAGCAGGTGTTAAAGAAGCATCTGATGAATTCTTTACGTTTGAAGAGGAAAGGTTACCTTTAACTTCTGTAGGTTCTCAAAAGAGGCAAGCAAAACTTTAACATATAAGCTTGGCAGTTCAAAATTCTGAAATGTAAACTACCAAAAGAATACATGTTCTTTACCACCTTATTCATTGCTTCCCATATTTGTCAGCAGGAGTGGGATTAGAGGCAGAAACCTGTTTAGCAGCAGCAGATTTGGATAGAGAGATGACTGCTGGGTTTGCTTTAATATTAGACAGCAGGTACATATTTGTCTGGAGCACCTTATATAACCTATCTGTCATCTTAGGGGCTGAAGTTTGCCCATCAGGAAGGCTTGATGCAGTGAGAAAAACATTCTCTAAAGCAGGCAATACAGGAGGGATAGGTACAGCTTTAGGCATCTCTATTTGTAAAAAACACTACATTTTCTGTGCCACTGGCAATTCATTTTGATCCCACTGACGTATCTCTTTCAATTTGTATAAAATGTCATTGAATTAAATATCTTCAACAAGGAATTTACATTTTATTTATTTATTTATTGACATTTGGTGACCAGGAAAGTCCAACTGGGTCAGGAACCCATTTTCAGTGGAGGCCCGGGGAGAAAACCTCCACAATTAACAAAATACAATCATAAATGTTTAAACAATTTTTAAAGAAAAGACAGTGGAAAGATATTAAATTACTAACATATATAGTGTAGGCATAAATTAATAGTACAAACTTACATAGAATCAAAGAAGCTTTACATGGTTTGCGTTATACGGAGATAGTTAACATTTGTGATGTTTTGTAAAGATTAGGGTCAAACAAAACAGATAGCTTTAATTAGCATGCAGCCAATAGAGCTTTTTTGTTTTGTTTTGTTTTTTATGTTTGTTTTTTTTTTGTTTTTTTTATATATATATATATTTATATTTTAATATGTAAGTAATAAGGGTAGGTGTTTAGTAAGAATTTAATGTTAATGACAAGTGAATGAATATAGAAATAGTAGAAGAGGTAGGGGGTTAGATGAAAGAGAGATTAGTGTGAGAAAGTCAGATTAAGATGCATTGCAGAAATAATTATGATGGGAGATATGGTAGGGGTGGGTGAAAGAATTTAAGGTGGGTATGAAGGAGAAATATATGAAGAGGGAAGTGTAAGAAGAATGGGGGAGTTATGGAGGCTAGGAGGGGAGTTGTTAGTAGTTAAGGGACCCTTTGGATGTAAGATAGGTTGAAAGAAGCATGCAGGGGTGAAGGGAGGGGGTCTGGGATAGATGAATTCAGGTTTGTTGTAGCTTAGGAGCAAGAGCAAATGTTAGATTTAAGATAATTGTCTTTCAGTATAAATTTAAAGGTCTTGAGGGATTTGATTGCACTAATATTTGGTGGTAGGGCATTCCACAGTTTAGCAGTGGCATAGGAGTAAAGGCATTATCTAGCTCTTTTGGTGGGTTTGTGCACTTGTAGAAGTAGTCTGTTAATAGACTGGATATTTCTGGGTTGGGTGTAGGGCTGTAAGATAGTTTTTAAGGCTGGGCAGCTATGGGATTTATAAATTATTCTATGAGCTAGAGAGAGTTGTGCTAAATTCAGATATTGTGATAATTCTAGCCAATTCATTTTTTGAGTGCTAAACTGGTATGGGTGTGACTTGGTAGACCAGTTGCAAATTTGGCAATTTTGTGATAACATGATTGTAATTTTTTTCTTTAGGGTTGTCTCAAGATTTTTAAGAATAGGGGCTCCATAAAGAAGGGAGGGAAATAGAAGGGTATTGGCTAGTGTAATTTTAGTGGAAGCATCCATAAAGTGTTTGTGTCTGTGAAGTTTGCCAAGTTTGATATGTGAATTCTTAATTGAATTAAGTATGTGTTGTTTGATGGTAAGTTTATTATCTCTAGTGATGCCTAGAAGTTTTGCCTGAGTTACAATTTCAGTTTGAGTTTTGTTCTGTGAATATAGTTTGAATTCAAGAGGGAATGATTTTGGAGCGAACAGTAGAAGCTTAGGTTATTTTTTGGAAATCTGAAGCAATACTGTCCTCAAAATCAGAATGTTCAGACTGAGGAGAAGCTCTTGAAGTCCACCCCTCCCCCTGGACTGACCGCTCTTCCAACAGGAAAATCCTATCAGAATGAAAAGTAACCTTTTTTACCAGGCTGAGAAGATGAGGAAAAGGTAGTAATCAATTCCTTGGCAAATCCTAGTAAATCTGCCCCATCCATGGAAATAGGAACAGGTGACTGGAAGTTTTTTTTACCGACCACATTCTTTCTTAACAATGCTTGAACCTTAGGTACACTAAATGCAGCATACACAACCCCTTCCTTGCCAAGTGAAGATCCTTTATCTACCCCTTCTCTAGATAATGACAAAAGTGTGTCTGTCTTGCCCATTAGGGTATTCCAAAAGCTGCAGAGGATGTGATTAACTCACAGTCCTTGGTGGCTTGGAAGGCTATACCATGAGGACCCTAATGCATAAGATGGGCGGCCTGAGGAACAACCACAGACCATATCAAAGTCACTTACTAGCAACATAGACAAACTAGAAGCTAGAGTAACCCTTGATGACTCCTTAACATTGTTTTTCTTTTTGTGAGCCAGAAATGTAATAACTGCAGATTCCCACTACTGCTCCATCGGTAAGCCAGGAAAGAGGTCTGAAATATAGGTTGTGAAGATTTTAGGAGTTAGTAAGGAGAATAAAAGAGAACAAGTGGTTCTGCAGTAAATAAAGCAATGGAAGTCCCCCACAAGCATAATAACATTTCCAAAGTTATAAAACTGCAATACAAATAACAGTTTTTAGTTATAACATAAACTGTTCATTACAAAAAGTTGACACAAGCACCAACATAACAACACCATTATCACAGTGCATTAACAGCCCAAGTCATTTTATTTCATAGAAAAAATAAACTTTTGACAGAAAAGTACAATTTTAGTGATAAAGAAATAAAATAGGAGGGCCAGTTCTTGAAGGTTCATTAGCCGACTGAAGGAATCACAGTAAAGGAGCACTCACTTTAGTGGCAAAAAAATTTGGAGTGGTTTTTCATCTCCATCTGTTTTTTATATTGAGTGTCCTGACTGCCACTGGCAGTTGAAGCATGTGGAAGGCACCCAAAGCTTTTGAAAGCTGGACAGTGTAGGAGGAAAGACTCAAACAGCTTAGGCTACTGTGATGATCCATGTATTGAACATAACATATCACTTCATTATCCTCAATTCTATTACTACATTGTAGAAATAATTACACTTAAAAAAACAGAGAAATAAACAACAGGCAATGCTATGTTCATGTGCCTTAACAGATAATAACCAGTTTGTGTAGGAACTAACACTGGTCATGTGCTGTCAACTTTTGATTGAGAAAAGGAAAGTTTGCACTGTAGAGGTAGTCAATTAAAATTATGTAAACCAAAATTGCTGCTCACGTAACTAAGTATGACTAAATATATAGAATCATTACTTATTACAAGTACTGATAGTTTTAAAAGTACTATATAAATTAGTCTTTCTTTAGCTGTTTCTATGCTATTGTTTTATCATTTCTTAATGATTTTTTTCAAGGTCATAGCTGTAAATATTCCAGCTGTCCTACCTGCCAAATACAATAAATAAATAATAGAACAGAGGTACATTCTCCCAGAAGGGGAACCCCCTCCTCTGGCAACTCTTCATTATCTAAGGCATTACTCATGACTATGTTACTAGAAGTGTGGGCACTCACCTTCCAGCCCCCATCTCTAGCCCAACACTGTAACACTGGCCATTCATGAAAAGCAAGATATAGATAGTTCAGATCATTGCAACTATCCAGTTATCAAATGCATAGCAATAAAAGTGAACCATTAAATGTATACTCATGTCTCAGAATTAAGTTAAAACTGGAAACTTAGAAAGGTACCGAGATTTGAACACATCCATTTATCATGAAAACCTGACACATTAAAGTTATTGCAAAAACTGGCCTACACCTACATTGTTATAAACTATGGGACATGATTCCCACTGTCTTGGATAAAGATTTGTGTAATCTAAGGAGCTTTCAGAGAAACCTTATAGCATTCCCCCTGTAGACAGATGCACATGTCTGCCATTCCTGACAGCTTGCACACAGATGAATGCTACCTTAAAGTTCTCTGATCTCATTTTTGTCATTTTCATCAGTGTCAGTGGCACAACAGGTAGCACATTTGCCTTTGGTGCAGAAAGCTGTGAGTTCTATTCCCACACCAGGTTGATCAATTTCTGACATTGCAGCGTAGCATAAGAGGGTTGCTACACTCCCTAGTGTCATCATTTGGATGAGATGTTAAACTGAAGCCCCATCTGCTTGAGTTGGTGGTAGCTCAGGTGTATGTAAAATATCTCACAGAACCTATTGGAATGAGTAGGAGTTCTTTATTTACAATATTGTTTACCAACTTACATATTTACAGATTTAAAATGTATATAGTTCAAAATTTTCCATTCCTTTCCATTATTTTCATACACTCATCAGTATCTTTCATTTCATTATTGTGTTAAATGTCTATCTTCATTATCTTTATTTGACACCCCCACTCTTTTTTCCACAACCAGTTATTTTTTCTTAAAATTACTGCTAGTCTCCATTTACCATTAAACATGATTTCATTTAGCTTTTCATTCTAACTGGTCCACAAAATGTAAAATAATATTTTATCTATTTTACTAGCATATTCCTTATTTTTGTGCTTATGTTATCCATACATAATCATATCCATATTTTTTTAATTTACCCCTTCATATTTTCAAAGAACTTTTCTTCACATAATTTTTCCAGAATTTTTCAACCCTTTTACATTTTAATAAAACATGTTTTGTAGTTTCTTCTTTACAATGCAATATATACAAACTCATTCAGTGATTTTTTTATATAGCATATTTCATTTTACTGGTAATTCATTAATTACTAATCTCATAAAAATCTTGACATTCTTCTTGCTTATTATACCATGCTTTTCATAGTGTTATAGCTTTAACCTTTTCATCTGCTAGCTCAGCCCAATGATTGATATAATAATATTATATCATGATATTTTTATACCATACTTTCCTCTCATTGTCTATTTCATTAATTTTTATTTCCATAAATATTTTTTTTCTTGGTAAAATGTCATTTCTTCATTTATACATTCTTCTCCTCTTTTGAATTTTTTCACATATCCTAGTGCCATTCATATTTGTACTTTAGTAAACTTACTATTAACTTCTCATTCTTATCATTTATCCAAAACAAAACTTTATACAGATTCAAAGAAACAGCACAAACAATTGGGTTTATTAATCCTGAACCTCCACTTTCCTTCCATATATGACTCCTCTCTTCACTGGATTCAATCTCAAACTAAAATAAAAATAATACTTGTATTTCTTTTTCATAGATTATTAGCAACTTATTACTACTAGCAAAATATGCAATTTTTTTTCAGTATAACTGAATTAATCAAATAAATCTTTCTATTAAATGATAGCTTGTATGTTTGCCAAAACAATAAAGCTCCTTTATTTCATCTACTATCCTATTCTATTGTTGCTTACTTACATTTTTACTCCCAAATCTTATTTCTAACACAGAGATTTCATTCATCAAAAAACAAGAACAAATACTCCTCTTATCATTTCTTTATTAAAAGTCAAGCTTATTGTGTGTAAACATTGATGTATATAACATATAACTTCTTTCATCCAGACTTTGTTTCTTAATATCAATGTAATATAATATGCATAAGTAAACAAAACTGGAATTTTTATCCCTTCATTGGTAATATAAATAATACATTGCATACGCAAATTTATATCTCTAACTAACACATTAATAACTAATTCAAATAATATATTACTCATAGGACCTCCCTGACGTATGCCATTCTTTATCTATTGCTTTTCTTAACCATTCATTCACTAAAATTCTTACTTTATCTTTATTGCATGCAGAACAACATATATTCATAATTGTCTCATTAATGTTATGCTCCTCCATAATCTCCCTTATTATTAATAACAATTTCTGATATCTTTTTCCCTTTAAACTATATACACTGTCTTCCGAAATACATTTAATTTTACTTTCCATTCTCTTCTGAATTATTTTCATAAAACTCTTATAATCTGCATTGTTCAGACAGGTCTCACATTTTTAATGTTATTTTTGTCTTTCTTTCTCTAAACAAATTTAAGTATACCAAAGCATAAATCTTTATAGATAAAAATCTTCATTTAACCACTCATTCATAAATTTAAGAAGTGTTTTTTTTTCTGACAATCTGTACAATTCTTATAAAATTATGTAAGGAAATATTGTTTTCCAATTATTTATTTTCTTGTTCTGTTAACTTTTAACATGCCATTTTGTGTACTTTCCTTTACATAATTTATTACACTAGTCATAATTTATTCCTGAGATCTTCTTACCTCTCCTCTATTATCATTCATCTCTAATTGTACTAGCAGTGTCTTTAATTATGTTCCTCAAATAAGCTGATACCTCTTCTCCTTTAACTTGTAATTAATATCTTTACTTAATTAATAGTGCTTTAATTTTCTCTTGATTATATTCATAAACTATCTATTCTATCACATATTATCTTATCATTCATTTCCAAATCCTTTAAAGCATTCATAAATATTGTTTTATATCTTTTCCACTTTTCTTACATCTGACTGCCATTCTAAAAAAATATTTTTTATATTTTTCTTTAAAAACTAGCCACAATTTTGACCAGTTTTTATAACGCACTCTAGTGGAATTGTGATCTTTCCATAATTTCATATTTATTTTCTTCTCATTTCATCCCATAATTTCTCATTTACTCTTTTTATTCATTTCCCCTTACTGATATCCTCCTTATTTTCCTGTATCCTAGCCATATAGCAGAATGATCTGTAATGCCCTTTACAAGTGTCTCTCTCACAAGTGTCTCTCCCTCAGCGAGCTTTAAAACCTGTGATACAATAAAATAATCTATTTCAGTATTATATACACCTTGACTATATGTCCACAAATTATTATTTCAAATCTTTAAAATGACACATTTTATAACTACAAAAATGTTCTTAACATAATTTCCTTTATTCTTTTTTCATCTCAAATCACAATTGAAATCTCATATTAATATTATATTCATATTAATTACTACATAATCCAGAATTTTATGAAATAAAGTTTCCTTTTATTTACTTATAACATAGGCATACATAGCTATCATTTTATATACCTGATTTTGCCATCTGAGATTTACGGTAGTTAATCTTCCCATCATTACCAATTTTATATTCAATATTTTCATTTACTTCCTATAAAGTACATATATGCCAAAACATAATTCTTTTCCTAGGTTTCATATTATATCTCTTCCCCAATATTTGTAATCTCTCTTCTTGTGTCAGGAATCTTACATCTTCCATAATAATTACATCAACATCACACTTAGTATATCAATTTAGTATGCTTATTCTTCTACTTATATTTTTAATACTATTTACATTTACTGAAGGAACCCCAAAACTGCCATTATGCCTGTGTTGTAGCTTACCAGAAATAATGTAAATTTAAAGTATTTATCTCATTTGCATTATCCATTTCCTTTCTTTTTCTCATTTATACTTATCCCTTGAAATTGTTTCTGGTACTCTTTTGCCAATATAATTCTTTTTACCTTTCACTGTTTTCCAGATTGTATCTTCCTCTTCACTTATTTCAGAAACTTCTTCTATAATATCTTCAGTTTCATTTTTCCTTTTATTCTTATCTTTATTTCCACCATGATCTTGCTTTCCTACTTCATCTATATCTTTTATTTGGACTGTTTCTTCTCCCTGTATACTGTCATCACTTGTGTTTTCTTGTTCTTCATCATTTTTCTGTAATTTACGATCCATCCATAAATGCCCAAATTTTGTTACATTTATAACATTTTAATTCATACTTTTTGCATTATGATGTGTTTCTCCACAAATATTGCAGCTCAAAATACAGCTCAAATTAGATGCTGCCACAAGTCCCGGTTTAAATGATAATATAAACATAAAAAGTGTTCTTAAATTAAGAATGGCCAGACTGTGATTTCATAAGTAATTTGAAGTCATTGTACATAGAATTTGTTTAATTATTTAATTAGTACATCACTTGTAAAATAGATCAATATAATACAATATGAATTAATATATTCATGAATTTTTATAATAACATATTATTTGAATAAATCTTTTTAGGTATTAGTTTTGTATTGAACAGTTTAGAAAATGTTTATCAAATATACCGAGAATATTTTTACAATATTTTTATAACATTTTTATAATATTTGCATATTTGTCTATTTATTTATATATTATAAAAATTTTATATGTATATTTTTCATATGTCCACATATATTTTCTTACAATTCTACATATCATATTTTTGTAGGGCATGAAACGAATCAATTCTATTGTAGTATATAAGAAATCAGATTTAATGAATTTCAATATTTAAATAAGGTTAATATGATTTTTTACATTTTATACAACCAGTATTAATGGATTATATAGTAATAGTACAATGATATAAATGAAGTGTAGTCAGGCTAGTAAATGAATGTATAGCTTTAAAGTTTAATTACTACTGTTGTCACATGGTAGTAAATGAGCTTTATATATACAGCTCTATTTTAGTGCACATTTTATCTTGATAAAGCTTGGTAGTGGGACCAAGTGAAAGCACTTGATTTCAATTGTTTTGTTTTTTTCTGACTGAATGAACAATTGCGCTGAATAGCGAAGTTTTTTAATGTAATTTCAAAGACAAGAGTAATAAAGTCTTTTTTATTACAACGTTCCTCCAACGGACTGGTTCTTCAAGCAGTGGAAGCATTGCTTTGGTGTCAATTGTCTTACATTTCGTATTACTGGTCCTTATTTTTTCCATGGCTGAGGAAGCAGACCTGGAGGACTTTCTCAACACACCACTATTGCTTGAAACAGAAGGCGATGATGCTCCGGTGACACGCGCAGAGTTCAACAAAGTGTTGGACCTTTTAACCCAATTGAATAAGATGCTAAGATGCAACAAAGGCGGGACTTCCTGTTCTATCCCTGGTAACCAAGAGCAGGCTTTAGAGCAAAGAAAAATGTGCACAACTCGTGAAACAATGGTCGCTCAACAAAGAACGCAAAATAACTTCAACGAAGGTCCTTTTTCATCCCAACAAGCTGACAACAATCCTGTGGAAGTATTTCCTGGACAGCATTCACTTGAATCTGATGTTCAAAACAACCAATTCAATTTCAATGTCTGGGCGGACCAACAGTTTTGATCAAGCAAGGTACTGTACAAATTGATAAAACCGACATTGAACAGCAGTTTAATAATTTAAAAGAAAGACTATATTCATATAAAAGCAATCAATTGGAGATTAATTATCTTAAAAAATGTGTAAATGTTGAATGGGTACCTAAGGGTTTGCGTTGTTTTAAATTTCCAAACAACATACAACCAGGTACAGCATATTATGATAAATTGTGTAACATTTTTAATAGAGCTGGATTGCAGGTGTTAGAAGCAATGGTTGAAGAATATGAAGTTAAAGCCAACATTCTTCTTAAGGATTTAAATGTTATGAATGAAAAATTGATTAACAACACTGTTTTTTTATCTGTTAAAAGAAGCTATGACAATGTATTTAATGAGGTGGACCAGTATTGTTTGAAAATTTTAAACAGGAGGATTAACAAGTTAGAAAGGGATTTAAATGAATATGAAGAAGGGTTAGCTTACCCTGTGGCAATGAGAAATAAATGGAAAGACGACTACAATAGGACCCGGGTACAAGTTAATACATACAGGAATGACCATGTACAAGTTCCCACTGAACCATTGAGAAGGAGTGAAAGAATAGCCAAAAAGAGTAGAAAAAACATGCATCAGGATTTTCACTTTCCCCAGGACAGATTTATGGGGAGGGGGGAGAATTACCAGCAACAGAAATGGAGAAAGTCTTAGATTTGGGGGTGAGTGATAACAGTTTTTTAGATCATGATGACTCAAATGAGGTAGTCTCATATGAAAGTGTAGAAAGTAAAGACTATACCTTGGTCAAGGATAAAAATTTCACAATATACAATTTTACAGAAATAGAGATCAAGAAAGAGTTTTTCGATTTGTTTATAAAAGGTCTCCATTTTATTCCAGCGTGCCCTACTGATTTATCAGAAGCTTTAATAGACTTGAAGTTGTTTGTAAGGCAGATAAATTTAATTTTGAATTTTAATGGACAGCCTTACATAAAAACTACATTAACCAGGTCTAGCACTTTTAACCCCCCAACCCATCCATGTTTAAAAGTGTTTGAAGAAATGGTCAGTAAGGAAATAAGAAAGATCATCTCTAAAAAAACAGATAGAGTACCGGCCAATATGAAACCAGAAGATATGTCATTAATTCAGTTTCTAAGGAAAGAAAAATGTAGAACTATGAAGCCAGATAAAGGAGGGGGGCTTGTCTTGATGTATATGCAGGACTATGAAATGTATTTGTTTAACATGTTACAAGATTCTGAAAAATATGAGTTGTTATCCAAAAATGAAGTGAACTTAGCTTATTCTAAAATTAAGTATACCCTGATGGACAATTTATTACAAGGATTTATTAATGAGGAGGTTTATAATTATTTGAATGTCAACAAACCTAAAATCCCAATAATTTTTGGAATTCCCAAGACACATAAAGGTCTTGAACCATTAAAATTCAGACCAATAGTGTCAGGTAGAGGAGGAATTTTAGAACCTATAGGTAAGTTTGTTGACTATAAGCTTAAGAGCTTTGCCACAACCTTGAAATATATATGTAAAGATTCTTGGGATTTTTTAAGAAGTATACAGAGAGATCTTTTCCAAATAGACTTACTACTAATAACTATTGATGTTGTGGACCTGTTCCCGAGTATTCCCCATGAGCAGGGTCTAGATTGGTTCAATGAAACATTAGTTAAAGAATCAGGTTTATCAACTAACACTATAAATTTACTAGTTGAATTCATGGAAATTATATTAAAAAATAACTTCATGTTTTTCAATGGAGAGATATATAGACAAAAAAGGGGGTGGCAATGGGTGCCCCATGCGCCTCAATGTATGCAAACATAGTATTACATAGATGGGAGCATCATTTCATCTTTTCCACTCAATGGAAGGAATATATAAAACATTATACCATGTTTTTAGATGACATAAGTATATTGTGGACTGGTACTGAGGGACAATTTTTGGAATTTTTTGAATATATCAATTCCACGACTTATTTTTTGTCTTTTACATATGTCATTAGTAACGAGAAAATGAATTATTTGGATGTTACAATCTCTAAGGATTGTGTTAATAATAGGTTTACTTCTAAACTATACAGAAAACCTACTTTTTCTAATACATACTTACATTTCACAAGCGGCCACCCTTACTATCAAAAAAAGGCATAATTAAAGGGCAAATGATAAGGGCATCAAGAATGTCACTAAAAAGTATGTTTTTGGAAAGAGGTTATCCTGAAGGTTTGATTGATGAGATGAGTAAAGAAGTTTTAGAACACAGAGAGAACAAATACCCCCCTTTATTAGGCTTGGGACAGATTTTAGAAATAAAATCCAGTCAAATTAGTAACGCTGTTTTTTCTAACAATTACATATACCTATTCAAATGATTCTCAACAAATTGAAGAGGTAATCACTAAATTCTGGCTGGTTTTAACAGGACATGAAGAATTAAATAAATATATTTTGAGGTATCCTAGATTCACTAGACGTAGGGACACCAACATAAAGGAACTATTTGAGAAGTTTCAACCTCAAGGAAGAACTAATAACAGTAAGAATTTGAAAAAAGGCACTTATAAATGTGGAAGTTGCAAGCAGTGCACATCCATTTCTAATAGAGGTTCCTTGTATATTCCTTCTAGGAATTTCTGTTTTAAAGCCAACATTTATGCGAATTGTGCAATGCAAGGAATAGTATATCTGGGTTATTGCACAAAGTGTTTTAGTTTTTATGTTGGTAAAACAGAGAGGTCCTTGAGAAAGAGAATTTATGAGCACTTGTATGAAGTTTCTAGAAAAAAAGAAACGAATGCATTTTATAAGCATTCAACTTCATGTCCTGAGATGTGTATAAAGTTCATTGTGTTGGAACAGGTGCAAATGGATGGTAGAGGGGGAGACTGGGAAACCCGTTTAGAATACAAGGAACTCTTCTGGCAGCTCAAATTAGACGCTGCCACAAGTCCCGGTTTAAATGATAATATAAACATAAAAAGTGTTCTTAAATTAAGAATGGCCAGACTGTGATTTCATAAGTAATTTGATGTCATTGTACATAGAATTTGTTTAATTATTTAATTAGTACATCACTTGTAAAATAGATCAATATAATACAATATGAATTAATATATTCATGAATTTTTATAATAACATATTGATTTTAATAAATCTTTTTAGGTATTAGTTTTGTATTGAACAGTTTAGAAAATGTTTATCAAATATACCGAGAATATTTTTACAATATTTTTATAACATTTTTATAATATTTGCATATTTGTCTATTTATTTATATATTATAAAAATGTTATATGTATATTTTTCATATGTCCACATATATTTTCTTACAATTCTACATATTTTTGTAGGGCATGAAACTAATCAATTCTATTGTAGTATATAAGAAATCAGATTTAATGAATTTCAATATTTAAATAAGGTTAATATGATTTTTTACATTTTATACAACCAGTATTAATGGATTATATAGTAATAGTACCATGATGTAAATGAAGTGTAGTCAGGCTAGTAAATGAATGTATAGCTTTAAAGTTTAATTACTACTGTTGTCACATGGTGGTAAATGAGCTTTATATATACAGCTCTATTTTAGTGCACATTTTATCTTGATAAAGCTTGGTAGTGGGACCAAGCAAAAGCGCTTGATTTCAATTGTTTTGTTTTTTTCTGACTGAATGAACAATTAAGCTGAATAGCGAAGTTTTTTAACGTAATTTCAAAGACAAGAGTAATAAAGTATTTTTTATTACAATGTTCCTCCAACGGACTGGTTCTTCGAGCAGTGGAAGCATTGCTTTGGTGTCAATTGTCTTACATTTCATATTACTTCTCCACAAATATAACATTTTCTCTTATCACAGTCACTTATCAAGTGATCATCTTTTCCAGGGGGGAAAACATGTTTTAGGTTGTCCCCGGTATTTTACAAAACCCTGTTACCTTCTACATTTATCATACTGGAGATATGAACAATGTTTTCTTTCTACATTTTCAGTACAATATGACAGCCCCAACCACCAGTCTTTAATCCCATGTTATCATACACTTTGCTAGTGTTCATAATTTCTATAAAAGTTTGCTTAACTCCCTCTCTTTAAAGTCTCTTTTTTAACTTCAGTTTGAAATTGAACATGTGTTTTCTTTTTTGTTTCTCTGTGAAATGATTTAACCTCATAAGAGTTCCATGGATTACAGTTCTTTTTTTTTCATTACTCCCCCACCCCCCCAAAAAAAGTTCCATAAAAGAACCAGTCTCAAAAATAATATCACAAAATGCCTCTTTCTGAATAAGAATTAAAGCTTTTACCTCATAAGCCTTCACTCCCAGTGGGACCATTAAATTATCCCAAATGTCATACCTGCCCATTTATCTTCCTTCTTTGTTCTGAATTATCACAAATTTCCTTTGATTGTTGACATTTCCTTTCCTCCGTTCATCTTTTTTCACTTTCCCTGCAGTTTTCTTAACAGTCATGTCATATGATTTCCTCTTCTCACAGTCTTCTTTTAAACTGGATTATGATTCCTCCAATTGGATTTTGTCCACAATTTAAGAAACATCTTTTCCACTCTCAGGCTCTCTCTACAACAACAATTCACCCAAAATATCATCCCACAACCATCCCATCTGGAAAGTTGTAATAAAACATCCACTGTTGTTTTGAACATTTGCTTCTGATGAAACAAACACATTTTACTGAAGCTTCTTAGAATACTGTAGAGCCTCAAACACTGCACTGGCATTCACCTCTGTTTTATCCTCCATCTTGGATCTCCTTAATCACTGTTCTCCCAGCCTCTACTATGCTAGGATCAGAAAGCACTGTCCTAATGAGTAGTAGAAGTTCCATGACACCCTGACCAAATTTCTCCTAGTAGTATCAATACCAGCTCAGGTCTCCTCTGAAAAGAGATTTCTAGCCTACTGGGAATAACCTGGTCAACAAAGAATAAATAAAATAAAATAAATCTTCTATATCAGGCAGGCAGCCACTCATGTTCTCCCATGCATGAGAGATTAACTAATCTAACTTCTACTGCAACTTCTCTAAAACTAAATATAACTTATGTAAATAGGCTATCTGCCTATAACAGTTCATGCTTCATATATCTATGTAATAATATGACAGATACTGAAAAATGTCATGTCAGAAGTATTATAATAAATGATCCCTTGAGCAAATGCATTATTGATACATAATATATATGGATTAATTGTGCCTGTGCAAACCAGGTCTACAGCTGTACTAAAAAGCAATGTTACAACATTGCCAAAAGCAACAGGTATAAAACACCACTACTTTGCATTAAGTGAAATGGGTGTAAAAACAGACAGTCTGGACCAGCAACAAGCACCTGGTTTCCAATAGTAAGTGCCAAGCTGTACACATGCAATAGTATGTGCCGGATGGCAACAAGCTTACTCTTGGCACCTGCACAAACTTTGGAAATGTCAAGCTGCAAAGATGGGGGGCATGATTAAAGTAAAGATTTTTTGATGAGACATTCTTATAAAAGACAGCATCAGTGAACAAATGGGTGAATATGTTGGACAACAGCTGTAGTAGGTAGGGATTCAGAAAACCGCACCGATACACTGCATTAACATCGCATACCAGTAAGTTCATTAAAGGACCCAAACCAAATGTGTTAGGGAGGTTGTATCAATGGTTCAATGGTAGGGAGAAAATCAGGTGTCTGTTCACATGCAAAGGACTGTACTGGAACTCTTACAATAATACACAAACTGAAAGTGCAAATGGGAAGGAATATATAACAAGTCCAAAGGTAGGGTATGTTGGAGTATTCCCCCCTAGTCTAAGGTACAGTGATCTCACAGTAAGTTCTGGCGTGCAAAGATCCTATAAAAAAATACCTGAATGTGTAACACTGAGTTTTTGAATACACTGTCACTTGTTGGAACCATAGTTTATTTTTTGAAGTGGTAGGACTAGCAGCATTTTGTTTGTAAGTTCTGAGAGTATAGTTTGCACTGCATTTAAAGTATATTAGCAGTGCCAGAGTGTCTGCTCTTCAATTTTTCCCCTTAAGATCTTGCTAGATCTCTTCTCTCTTGCACTTTAATTAGCTTATTTATCTAGCACTTCAGCAGGCTTTTTGAGCAATTATTGTAGCACATATAAGTGCTATCAGCACTAGACATCCTATAAGGAAACAGCTGCAATACTTAGTAATGATGACCATCCCTCCTGGCATGTCTAAAGGTCAATTTCCTGTGCTTTCTCCTATTAACCTGATGAACTTGGGAATTCTGAGGCAATGTAGTAACTGCCTCATGTACACAGACAACCCTCTCCTCTTACCTCCCAACACTCAGACTTGTGAGAGATGCATTTATATTTCCAAACTGGAAGCCATGCACTCTCCAGCTAAGACCAGAATAGCTGGTTAAGAGGAGAAGGGCAACACCTGCACCACACCACATGGAACACATAGCCCTCCAGAACACCCACCATCACAGCCCTCACATAAAAACACAAACCACACAACCAGCTTCACGGAGGCCCTCAATAGAAATCTACACAAAAAGCAGAGACCTACAAGGCAAAAATGCACTCAACCACCACAACACAGCACAAACCACAAGACACATAGCTCACCTACACAGTGTGCCCCTCTACCTAAGACCCTAAGGCAAAATAGCTTTCCCAATACAATAATCATAGGTGACTCAATACTGAGGCACATTGATGTCCCACTCACTAGGTTGAATAAGGAGAAGGTAACAGTCAGCTATCAGATGCCAGAATCCAACACATAACACATGCACTCAGGTCACTCCACAAAAAGTACAAGTATGACTCTGTCATTGTCCATGTGGGTGTGAATGACCTGAGATGCATCTCCCTGAACTACATGAAAAGAGACATGGTGGAGCTCTTGGATTATGTGGCCCAGGCAGGCATGAGCCTAGCCCTGAGCAGCATCCTACCATCACCCAGAATGATACCGCAGTACAAACAGAAAATGATTGACTTCAACAATTGGCTAAGTCTCTGGTGTCACTCTAATTGGATCCAGTATCTGTCTGCTTGGGATGACATGATTGACAGACCTCGATGCTTTGCCAGAGATGGCCTGCATCTATCACCCCTGGGTTTCAGGGTACTGGCTAAGGCTCTTTCCACCCCTATAGTGCCTTTTTTAGACAGTGTTCCAAAAACCAAATTAACACCATAACAGCTATAAATAAATGCAATCTGATGGTCATGCTGCTCAATGCTAGAAATCTAAATCTCAAGATGCACTCATTCAAAGCACTCCTCAAAATGGAGGACATCGACATTTGTGCTGTAAAGAGGACCTGGTTTAAAGCAGCAGAAAGCACCCCTGATCTAATAGGCTATAACTCTTTCCACACCTTTTGGCCCCAGAACATGGACCAAAGCTCCAAAGGTGGTAGTGTCTCCATATTCATAAAGGATATGCACACCTCCAGACTAGCCCAGCATAATGCATCTGAGATCCTCCAGGTACAGCTAACATCAGGTAAGATTGCGATTCAGGTCGTAGCCTGCTATAGGTCCCCAACCATGTCCAAAGACACTCACTTCACGTTCCTAAGTACCCTTAAAACTATTAAGATCCAACCCAACACTCTCATATTAGGTGACTTCAACTACTCCTCCATCAACTGGGAAAACTTCTCATGCACCAATGCACTTGCCCAATGCTTCCTGAAATTCATCACTTCCAGTGCCCAGGACCAGCTCATTCTTACCCCCACTAGAGGAAGCAACATCCTTGAACTGGTTATTACTAACATGGGCAGCCATTACTCTACACCAATAGTCAATTCCTCCCTGGTTAGATTTGACCATAAACTAATCACCATGGAAATCCACATCTCACCCCCCCCCCCAAAGGTATCCACCATGAAAAACTTCTCCAAAGCTGACTTTGGAGACTCCTAAAAACAGAGGTGGTTAACTTCACAGTACCCATGCCAAAGGAAAATAGATGCATGATTGCCGAATCATACACCAGTGCACTGTACGAACACGTGCATAAATGCATGGAACTAGTCATACCCAACAGACTAACGAAACCAAACCCTGGGTAGAGCGAAAGAAGACACACACTGAGACCAAAAAGTATAAATGAAGCGCTTTTCGTTTATGCAGGTTCATAAACTTCTTCAGACAATACAAGTCATTTCAACAGTCCTTTAAATACATAGAATTTAAAATAGTCAACCAATCCACGAACAGGTGCATTGAGTGAAAGAACAAAGTCGCCACCCCCTAAAACATGTATAAAGACAAATCATTAAAATTTAAAAAGGTCTTAAAGACTTTACTGGGACAACAATACACACACAAACTGAAAAAGTGCAAATGGAAGGAATATATAACAAGTCCTAAAGGTAGGCATGCTTGGAAGTATTCCCCTAGTCTATAGGTACAGTGATCTCACATGTAAAGTTCTGGCGTGCAAAGATCCTATAAAAAATAATACCTGAATGTGTAACACACTGGAGTTTTTGGAAATACATTTTCATCACTTGTTGGAACCATAGTTTATTTTTTGAAGTGGCAGGACTAGCAACATTTTGTTTGTAAGTTCTGAGAGTAAAGTTTGCACTGCATTTAAAGTATATTAGCAGTGCCACAGAGTATGTCTGCTCTTCAATTTTTCCCCTTAAGATCTTTGCACTAGATCTCTTCTCTCTCTACGCACTTTAATTAGCTTATTAATCCTATAGCACTTCAGCAGGCTTTTTGTAGCAATTATTGTAGCACACATAAGTGCTATCAGCACTAGACATCCTATAAGGAAACAGCTGCAATACTTAGTAATGATGACCATCCTCCTGGCATGTCTAAAGGGTCAATTTCCTGTGCTTTCTCCTATTAACCTGATGAACTTGGGAATTTGAAGGCAATGCAGTAACTGCCTCATGTACACAGACAACTTCCTCTCCTCTTACCCTCCCAACACTCAGACTCTGTGAGAGATGCATTTATATTTTCTTCCAAACTGGAAGCCATGCACTCTCCAGCCAAGACC
This sequence comes from Protopterus annectens, assembly GCF_019279795.1. Taxonomy (NCBI): domain Eukaryota; kingdom Metazoa; phylum Chordata; order Ceratodontiformes; family Protopteridae; genus Protopterus; species Protopterus annectens. Next base: position 786,001,393 of record NC_056733.1, on the reverse strand, counting down.
AGAATAGCTGGTTAAGAGGAGAAGGGCAACACCTGCACCACACCACATGGAACACATAGCCCTCCAGAACACCCACCATCACAGCCCTCACATAAAAACACAAACCACACACCCACCTTCACGGAGGCTCTCAATAGAAATCTACACAAAAAGCAGAGACCTCCAAGGCAAAAATGCACTCAACCACCACAACACAGCACAAACCACAAGACACATAGTTCACCTACACAGTGTGCCCCTCTACCTAAGCCCCTAAGGCAAAATAGCTTTCCCAATACAACCGCCATAGGTAGGCTCAATACTGAGGCACATTGATGTCCCACTCCACTAGGTTCAATAAGGAGAAGGTACACAAGCTATCAGATGCCAGAATCCAACGCATAACACATGCACTCAGGTCACTCCACAAAAAGTACAAATATGACTCTGTCATTGTCCATGTGGGTGTGAATGACCTGAGATGCACCTCCCTGAACTACATGAAAAGAGACATGGTGGAGCTCTTGGATTATGTGGCCCAGGCAGGCATGAGCCTAGCCCTGAGCAGCATCCTACCATCACTCAGAATGATACCGCAGTACAAACAGAAAATGATTGACTTCAACAATTGGCTAAGTTTCTGGTGTCACTCTAAGGGTATCCAGTATCTGTCTGCTTGGGATGACATGATTGACAGACCTCGATGCTTTGCCAGAGATGGTCTGCATCTATTACCCCTGGGTTTCAGGGTACTGGCTCTTTCCACCCCTATAGTGCCTTTTTTAGACAATGTTCCAAAAACCAAATTAACACCATAACAGCTATAAATAAATGCAATCTGATGGTCATGCTGCTCAATGCTAGAAGTCTAAATCTCAAGATGCACTCGTTCAAAGCACTCCTCAAAATGGAGGACATCGACATTTGTGCTGAAACGAGGACCTGGTTTAAAGCAGCAGAAGGCACCCCTGATCTAATAGGCTATAACTCTTTCCACACCTTTTGGCCCCAGAACATGGACCAAAGCTCCAAAGGTGGTAGTGTCTCCATATTCATAAAGGATATGCACACCTCCAGACTAGCCCAGCATAATGCATCTGAGATCCTCCAGGTACAACTAACATTAGGTAAGATGGCGATTCAGGTCGTAGCCTGCTATAGGTCCCCAACCATGTCCAAAGACACTCACTTCACATTCCTAAGCACCCTTAAAACTATTAAGATCCAACCCAACACTCTCATATTAGGTGACTTCAACTACTCCTCCATCAACTGGGAAAACTTCTCATGCACCAATGCACTTGCCCAACGCTTCCTGGAATTCATCACTTCCAATGCCCAGGACCAGCTCATTCTTACCCCCACTAGAGGAAGCAACATCCTTGAACTGGTTATTACTAACATGGGCAACCATTGCTCTACACCAATCGTCAATTCCTCCCTGGTTAGATTTGACCATAAACTAATCACCATGGAAATCCACATCTCACCCACACCCCCCCCCCCCCAAAGGTATCCACCATGAAAAACTTCTCCAAAGCTGACTTTGGAGACTCCTAAAAACAGAGGTGGCTAACTTCACGCTACCCATGCCAAAGGAAAATAGATGCATGACTGCCGAATCATACACCAGTGCACTGTATGAACACGTGCATAAATGCATGGAACTAGCCATACCCAACAGAACCAAGATGCTCTCCTCCAAAAAAGGAAGCCAATCTGGTGGTCCCCTGCCATTAATAAACTCTACAACAGAAGGAAAAAATTGTTGCAGAAAAAGTTGAGGTCCCAAGACTGGAAAAATTCCCTTATCAACCTCAACAAAAAGTTGAGATCCCTCATCAAAACCTCTAAAACCAGCTACAAAGGCAGAATTGCAGCAGACACTAAAAACAACCACAAAGCCTTCTATAGTTATATCAAGAATCTCCATGGCAATACCCAGCTTTACTCTTTGTTACTGTACAATGGTACCTCCTATACTGAGCCAACAGATATTGCCAACATACTGGCCGACAGATTTAGTGCCAGCTTTACCCCTCTCTCCCCCCTAAAGGACCACTCTCAATAATGAAAGAATGCCAGGCACCTAGCATTACTGCAGCACAGGTTAAAGGTGCATTGTCCAAGGCCAAGAATACAGCTTCCATGGGGCCCAACAATATCCCCAGCTGTGTGCTACATGAATTACAAAGTGAACTAGCACCACATCTGTGTGTCCTGTTCACTCATAGCCTCACTTCAGGCTTTTTCCCTACTGAATGGCGTACTGCTGCAGTCATCCCTCTCCATGAAAAAGGAGCAGCTACAGACCCTGGGAATTATCACCCCATTAGCCTGATGAGTCTGATATGTACGGCTATGGAGTGCATCATCATGGACCTAATTAACAAGGATATAGGGAATCTCCAAACTCTAGAACCCATGCAATTTGGTTTTGTGAAAGGTAGATAATGCCTGCTCAACCTGATTGACTTCTTTGAGTCAGTCACCAGAGCTGTGGATGAAGGTAAGGCAGTTCATACAGTCTATCTCAATCTGGCCAAGGCCTTTGATACCATTCCTCACTCAGGAATTATTGATAAACTCACCATACTAGGCATCAACCCCTATATCGTTAAGTGTGTTACAAATTGGCTCTCAGATAGAACCCACAGTGTGAAAGTAGTGGACTCCAAGTCAGACTGCTGACCAGTCATGAGTGGAGTCCCAAAGAGTTCGGTCCTGGGTCCTCTCCTGTTTGGCATCTACTTCTCAGAAGTCCAGGCCAACACAGGGGGACTCTGGCTGACCAAGGTCACAGACAACTGCAAGCTGGGAGCCATTATTAACTCTAAAAGTGATGCAGACATCCTACAGAAAGGCCTCACTGAGACCAATGACCGGTGTCAAAACCATGGCCTTAAGATTAATGCCAAAAAAAGCTTCATCATCCCCTTTGGGAAAAACTCAGTTCCAACTAATTACCACATCAATGGGAGCCCACTGAACTCTGAAGGCGTTATTAGAGATCTGGGGACACAGGTTGACACTAACCTCTACTTCGACCACCACATTACCACTGTGGTCAGAAAGCCCTTCTATGTGGCACATCTCATTACCAAGGGTTTTGCATCCAGGAAGAAAGAGGTCATTATTTCTCTCTACTCTTCCCTCATTAGACCAGTCATAGAGTATAATGCTCCATTTGGCGTGTGCCTCACTAGACACCTGCAACAGCTGGAGAGGCCACAAAAGTACCTCACAAAGAGGATCCTAGGTCATAAACACATGTCCTACATGGACAGACTCAAAAAACTCCAACTGTTCTCTGTCTCATATCGCCATGTCTGACCCAGCTCTGTTAGAAATGCTACATCTAAAGAAATCCCAATCCCTCCACACCACAGGCTCCAGAGACCTCAACCTCATTATCACAATCAACAGAGCACGCTGGAGGGACAGGTTTATAACCCAGAGACTGCCCATGCTCTGGAATAGACTTTCCATACATGTCAAGCAGAGCACCTCACTGGCCCTCTTCAAGAGAAATCTTGATGTGTGTATGGGAAATAGAAAATTCACTCCAGGGATCACTCCAATGGCTCTTCTTGATAGAAGCTCTGGGAACTAATGTCAGGTGGCATAATGCCAGAGCACTTCTATGGGCTAGGCTTGTAAAGGCTCCAGGGCCATTAGCCTAGCACACACCTATGAACGTATGAGTGATCTTGTGGAAAACATACAAAGTTAAAGAAGTTTAAGGAAAAAAAGAAAGAAGAAAAGATTCATACGAAATAACAAGAGGAAGCAGGTAAGGCAGTGAGAAAAGCAAGCAGGTATAAAGAAAATATCTTTTATAGATGAAAAATGAGTGACAGTGACACTAAATAAAATGAAACAGGATTGCAGAGAACAGAGTGGGGAAAAGGAAGGGCTGCTAAATACTTTTTTGCAATATATCTCAACAAAGGTAGAGAGCAGAGACTTGTCAAAATGTGTTAGTAGACATACACAGAATGATAGGTTTATCTCAGTCTTTTTACAGAGAAAAGGGCCCTGAAAAACGTTGATAAATTAAGGCCCTGAAAAACTTTGAAAAATTAAACTTGCACAAGGCGAGGAGGACTGAAGGGATTCACCTTAGAATTCTTTAGGAACTGACAGATGAACTGGTAATGCCTCCAATTATCACTTTAAAAGCTCATGGGAAAAAATTAAGGTTCTTGAAGATTTTAAGAGGCCCCATGTGGCTCTTTTTCATAATAATGGGAGCAAGACAAAAGCTGAAACCAGGCAGTCAGTGAAGAGGAAATGGCATTTTTAGAATACTTGGGTGCCAATGATACAAAGAAACCAACACAGTATGGATTCAACACAAGAAGGTTATTTCAAGCTAAATAAATACATATTTCTGAATAACTAACTGTCCTCAGCTTTAGAGCAGATAGAGGTCATGGGTATGGCTTATCTCCCATGGTACTTCATAACAGTATAGTGGACATTTATCACAGTCTTGGAAAATGGTCAAGTGAGGGATAGCTTGGATTTAACACTGACAAGGTAATACATTACATAGGATTAGAATAAATCGAGGTCACTCAGAATAATGCACTGCTACACATGCGGTAGCAGTAGGTGAGTGCCATGACTGGTCAGTTTCAGATAGTCCTTACAAGGGGCCTTATAGAAGGTGCTTAAGGTAAGCCTTGCCTTTTTTTTGTAAATGAGAAAATTGGGCAACAGACCTTATGCAAATGAAGCTGATAAAGGATGACAATAGACTTGGCAAGACTAAAAATATGACAGTTTGAATTCACTAGTAAAAATAATCTTTGAATTAAAAAAAACAGGAAATGGGTATATGACTTTAGGGACAGCAGTCACAACTATAAAAAATGTAATGTAGTTATGGACATATAAGAAAAGTAAGCACTCAGAGTGATTGAGCTGTAAAGGGCAGTGAGATCCCAGGTTATCATTAGAAATCAGCAATATAGTATTGCTGTTTATAGCATCTAAATCTAAAGCAATTTGTCTGGTCAAGCTGACGTCACTTTTTTAAGTCCAAATCAGGACAGACACAGTTCAGAAGAGGGCAGTAAAATTGTGCAACATCTGCAACAGAAGCCATATAAAGGCAGTTATTTCTTGAAGAAAATAAAGCAGACAGTGAGCACAATAGATACTGCAAGTACCTCAAAGGAAAGTGCAAGTAAATAACAATAATTCTATCAGCTTTCCAAATGAACAGTGTGACATCATCAACACTAGACGTTTTTTGTTAGAACATTTGTGCTTTTTTTTTCCCTTCAAGATTCTTCAGGTAAGAGGGTGGGAGCTGCGCCATCTTGTTATGTACTGTCAAATTCACCTTCATGTCTCGCAGTAGGAACGTAGCACCAGTTCCAAAGCAAGTAGGTTTCAGAAAGGTATACTATAGTGTTATTGTTGTTAACTATTACAACTGTTGTCAGTGGCAGAACCATGTTAGTCTAGGTACACAGGTATAAACTCCAAAAAATCAAAGTTTCTCCAGAGAACTGGTTTTCAAAAAGCATTTGATTGGCCTAGGTCTTATAACATTTGAATTAGTTAATTAAATGGTGTTTTAAAAAGAAATGAACTCTCAAATTTGAGGATTTCTAGTAAGGCAGTGGTATCCTATGGAGGTAGGAGTCATAAGCAAGGATGGTAGCTTTTGTGGTGATACTGGGCCATGTATACCATGCCTACGGAATTCCAGGGAATACAATGACAGATGTTTTTGACCATAGCAGCCTGTATCATTGCATATCAGGCACTGGGTCAGAGAAATAGGAGGGCATATAAGAAATAAAAAAAACTACTGCCAGGAATAAGAAGCTACAGTGGGACGCCTCAATATCCTTTCAGGCAACAGGAGAGTTTTAGATTAGGTGCTGTGGATGGGGGACTCAGCACTGGCTCCAAACATCGAAGATCATGGATAAGCACCAGTTGGTAGGTCCAAAAATGTTTAAAAAAATTACTTTTTTTGCCAACACTGATGGCATGCATCTCAACTTCAGTTGCAAATACATCCATAGGTGCCTCTGGAGTAGTCTTAACAATTATCTGATCCCAAGTAGAAATCTTACTACCATATTCCCAAAATACGTGCATGGTATGCGATGGTGCAACCATTCAGTGCACAGGTACTCATATATAACAGCACAGATCACAAAGACATGTTGGCAGGGCACCACTGAGAAAGCAGAAGATCGAGTCTGCTCCTTGTCCCACAGTGAGCAAAACAGAGAGGAGTAACTGAAGGAAACCACTCGAGTAACTGCCACACACCTACAGATGTCTCTTGAGTGCCTAACGTAAACACAGAAATCAATAATGTGATGCCGTCAGGCATAAACCTCAACATCTTGTCCTGCCCTTCAGCTGTAAATAAGCTAATAACATTCAGCAGTTACTCATCCGTCATGTGAACTGTGGGCCTCTAACTCCCCTCCCCCAATGATTCCACATCACAATCATGTTTGCCGTTTCCCTTCTGTTAAATGTTTGCCACAAAAACCTATCATGAGTAACAGTGTTTGCTCAGTGAGTTTATTTTTTTTCACCAGTCTTTCACAAAACATGAAAGAATGGTGCTTCCAGTGCAGTTGTTTTATTTGTAGTGGAGCTCCTCCTGCTGGACAAATACTGAATCAGTCACTTTGTTTTTCCAGAAACAGAAGCCAGTTATTTCCTCTCAAGGAAAGAAAGCAATGAAGTCTGCACACATCTCTGTTTCCGATAATCTGTTCAAGACTCCGTGCTCAGAGTGATGATTTCATTAGAACCTCAAAAATTCAAGACCCTCCCTTAAAGAAAAACATAAATGTAAAAAGTAGATAATTTGTAGCAAGGCAAATTGTTGAGGCTGTCACGCTGTACCACAGTTGCTTAATTCCCTTTGGTACATCACAGCATACATTAAGATAAAAGAATATTGATAAAACTTTGAAATCTTCATAGCCATATCCAAAACTTTGTTTGAAACTAAGGTGTTTTCTTTAAAACAAAGTATCTACTGCTCGAGACAAAAAAGATGTACTGAAGTCAGCACTTGGCTATAAAATGTCTTTCAGGAATACCTCTCAATTTCTTAGCACAAGAAATCTGGATAGAGGCAAAATTATGGGTAATAAAGGCCCAAACAAGAGACACATTTTAAATATTGCTCTTATAAACACAGAAATCTGCTACAATAATAGGTTTTGTATTGGCATGCATTTTCCTGAAAGATATGAAGTCTGAAACTCAAATGTTTGCCATCATTTAGTAAGTTCTGTTCTCAGTAATTTTCAAGAAAGCCATGCGTTTATGAGGAACAGACCAAAAATATGAGGCCAAAACTGAACATTCTGAGAAAATCTGGACGGTTAAGAGGTACGCTTTCAGGTTTTCAAACTTATTCATTAAATAAATATCCTCCTAGAATTCTGCCTTTCTTTCACTTTGTCTAAACTGATCTCCATGTAAATCTGACTATTCACATATTTTATATATTTATTTATTTTGATAACCAGATTAAAATTCACGTATGCGGGGGGAGGTATCACCTAATGACATTTTTTTCTAAACAGCATGTTTTTGGGTAGTGGTAGTAGGAAATTAGAGTATCCTGACAAGCCCAAATGGACAAGGGGGAACAAGCAAACTTTATCCAAAAAGTAACCAGAAGACCCTGTACCTAAGATGCAATGCTATTATACCTTTACTGCACTGGCATCCTACACAAATCCCAAAATTATAGAAAAAGCATACCAGTGCATTAATGTATGGACTGAAATGCTATTGTACTTAGCTCCTACCATCAAACAAGATGTTTAGTTGCGATCTTAACCAAAAGGTAGAGTTACTGTGATATCTAGAATGACGAGGCAAGATGATATAACATGTTCTAAACATCAGCAAAAAGAAAAAAAGATATTAACTGCCCATCTTGCAGATCTAAGAGATATGTTGTCACTAAGTATCAGTTTGGTCACATTTTTAGGCAATATCCCACAGACAAATCTTCCAACATAAAAGATCTGTCAAAAAGCAAATTGAAGGTCATGCTGCTTAACACTAGGGTCCTTAACATGAAAATGCACTCACTGGAGGCTCTCATCACACTGGAAGATACAGATGTCTGTGCTTTCATGAAAACTTGGTTCAGAGCTGCAGAAAGCACCCCTGCCTTACCGGGCTACACCTCATTCCACACATTCCGACCCAAAATAAGGTTGTGAAGACTAAGGGTGGTGGAGTTTCTATTTTCATTAAAGACAAGCACACCTCCAGACCGGTTTGCCAGCATGATGCACTAGAACTTCTCCAGGTGCAATTGACAATTGGCAAGACACCCATCCAAGTTATAGCCACAGACCCCCCTCCATGACTCAGGACACTCACTCCTCCTAACTGGACCTACTTGAGTCCATCAAGATACCCCCTAACACTCTGATCCTTGGTGACTTCTACTACCCTACCATAAATTGGGTGAACTATTCCTGCTCTAATGCACTCACCCAACGATTCCTTGACTTCATCAGTTCTAACACACTAGACCAGCTTGTCTCATCCCCCACATGGGGAGATAGCATTCTAGACTTGGTTCTCACCAACATGGGCAACTGCTGCACAACCCGCATAGTAGGTTCTTCCCTGATGAGATCAGACCATCGGTCTGTCTCATTCGAAGTGTCTATCCCATCCAACCCCAGCAGTAACCAGGCTAAAAAACTTCTCAAAAACTGACTACAACCTTCTAAAGGAGGGTATCAGTAGCTTCACACCACCACCCCCCTCAGAGGATGCAGACAAATATGCTGAACAGTATGCCAGTGCAGTATACAAGCACCAGTACAACTGCATGGACTCAGCCATACCCAACAGAACTAAAACCTGCTCCTCAAGGAAACACAAACCTATGTGGTGGACATACTCTATCAACAGGCTTTACAAAAAGAAGAAACTGCTGTCCAAGGGTAAAAAGGCAAAAATTCCCAATTGGAAAAACTCCCTCCTTAGCCTCAACAAGCAAATTAGATCACTAGTGAAAACCTCCAAAGCCAATTATAAATCAAAACTAGCCTCCGAAACAAAGGCTAACCACAATGCCTTTTTCAGTTAGGTCAGAAACCTCCATGGCAAATCCCAGGTTTGTTCGAATTAGTTCTTAATGGTACCCCTTACACTGATCCTGTCGACTTAGCCAGCCTTCTAGCAGATAGGTTCAGTGCAAACTTCACCCCCCTGTCCCCCCAAAAGCCCATTCGACATCCCTGATACTTGCCCCACACCTCACATCTCCATAGATCAAGTGTTAAGGGCCCTATCCAAGGCAAAGAACACAGCTTCCATGGGATCTGATAGTATCCCAGGCTGTATTCTGCAACATGTCCAGCAAGAACTAGCCTCATTATTGAGCACCCTATTCGACCATAGCCTAAGTACAGGCTTCATTCCATCAGAGTGGAGGACTGCCATTGTCATCCCTTTGCACAAAGGTGGTTCTACTACTGACTCTGGAAACTATCGCCCCATTAACTTGGCAAGTCTGTTCTGTAAGGCCATGGAGCGTATTATTATGGACCTCATAAACAAGAACATAGGCAATCTCCAAGCACTTGACCCCACCCAGTTCAGACTCATCAAGGGAGGATCTTGCCTGTTAAACCTGGTTGACTTTTTTGAGATGGTCACCAAGGCACTGGATGAGGAAAAGTCAGTACATACAGCTTGCCTTGACTTGACCAAAGCCTTTGACACAATCCCCCACTCGGGCATCATCGTAAAACTAACAGAACATGGCATAAATCCCTATCTCATCAGGTGGGTAGCCAACTGGCTCACTGATTGGAGCCACAAGGTCAAAATAGGTGCCACTACCTCCGATAGCAGACCTGTCACTAGTGGTGTCCCCTAGGGGTCTGTCCTGGGACCCCTATTGTTTGGCATCTACTTCTCAGATGTCCAGGCAAAGACAAAAGGCCTGTGGCTGACCAAGTTTGTGGACGACTGTAAGTTGGGTGCTGTCATTGACATCCCAAATGATGTTAACATACTTCAAGAGGGTCTCATAGTAACAAATGACTGATGCCAAAGTCATAGCCTTAAGTTAAATGCAAAAAAATGTATTGTCATACCATTCGGCAAAAACACGGCCCCTACTGATTACCACATTAGTAGCAACCCCCTAAGCACACAACCTATGGTGAAAGACCTGGGTAAACAAGTTGATAATCTCACATTTGACCATCATGTAGAGACAGTAGTTAGAAAAGCCTTTTACTTGGTTTATCTCATAAGTAAAGGGATTGCATCCAGAAAAAAGGAAGTTATTACCTCTCCGTACTCCTCCCTCATTAGGCCAATAATTGAGTACAACGACCCATTTGGTATGTACCTTTCCAAGCACCTGCACCAACTGGAAAGGCCACAGAAATACCTCACTAAGATAATCCATGGTCTCCAACACCTGTCCTATGTGGACAGGCTCAAATCATTATCACTCTATTCTGTATCGTACAGATTGCTCAGAGGTGACCTGTGTCTCGCCTACAAGGCAATCTCGGACCCTGATCAACTAGAGATGCTCCATATCCATAAGTCTAACTCCTCATGTAGTAACCAATCAAAAGGCTTAAATCTAATATGCGACATTAACAAAACCTCCTAGAGAGACAGGTTTATCTCCTACAGGCTGCCCCATCTCTGGAATAGACTCCTCATACATATCAAACAAAGTATGTCGCTGACTTTCTTCAAGAAAAACCTTGATGAGTGGATGGGCAACCACAAGTTTGTCCCAGAGGTTCCACCTGTGTCCTCATTGACAGGGGTGACAGGTGCTGATTGAGGTTTCTTTTTTGGGAATAAATTCCTGGCTAGGCTTGTAAGAGCCCTAGAGTCATTAGCCTAGTAATCTCTTATGATCCTATGATCCTATGGGATCTGCAGAAGTACACGAGGGTTGGCAGGCTGGTTAGTAAAAGACTGGAGAGCTCAGAAGGAGATTCAGTTGTGTACAAGCAGAATCTTCAAGTTCAGACACTTTGCTCATACACTTACAGGTTTGTTAACCACTTTAGTCCCAAGTGGTCAAATGCCCTTTTACAAGGAAAACCTGTAGAGGAATCCTTCATGAACTACCACATATGATCAAATACACATTACTTATGTCTAAATGAATGAACATATTTATGTATATACTTACTTGAATGTGTTAGCTGAAGTAGAGCTCTGATCTCAATGGACCTTTTTCAGTCTCATACCAGAGTACACAAAAAAAAGAAACATGCAGAAATTATTTACAATGCAAATGTCAAATATTTGACAATATTTCAAATAAAACATGGCATAAAACTAGTATGTTAAAACATGTTACTGTTTTACAAAATTTATAACGATACAACAAAAATAGTGAAACAGAAAGAGGGAGACAAAAGAGGAAAAAAGGGGGAGCGAGCAATGAACCATGGATATTAATCAAGGAAACATTTTGTTTTTTATGTAAAAACATACTCTTTACCCATGTGTATCTTAACTTATTTTGCTATTTTCAAAAACAGCTGCAGCTTGCATCTTTAATCAGGAATTATAAATTATAAGCACAATTTGAGAAGAAACTGATAGTTTTCAGTTGGAAGGATGTTAATTATTTCTAAAGCGGAGGGCCAAGAACTGAAAACCTGGGATCACAGTAGTTTAGTTGCTTCTAGGGATATGCAATGATGGGGCGATGGAAGGGAGAGATCTTAGATTGTAGCTGAAGGTTCAGACAGTAGTATGACTGGCCAAGAATGGGAGTGCAAGTTTTGTTCAAGTAGTTTTTATGACAATGACCCAAGAAGTAGATTGGACCTCTGTTTGATGGGTAGACCTTTAGCTTTGGCAGGAATGGAGTAGTAACGTCCTCTTTTAGGGGGGCTAGGGTGTTGAACTTGTAAAGATAGTTTGTAGGAAAGACATATTCTTTTCAAATGTTGCTGTGATTTGTGGGCTGCATAACTCACATTGTGACATCTAGTACGTACAGAAGACTAGTAAGATCCCCTAAGTCTTAATCAACACATCTTCCAGTAATACCAGCACTAACGTTGTGCAGGAATTCAGAAAGTGAGGTGGATGTGATAGGGCAATCCAATACATTTAACACGCATGCACAAAATCTTCAGCAATTTCTTTTTTAATTAAAAACAGGTTACAATATTTCTAACCTACCAAAAGTTCAGTTCTCCCTTGGCAAGGGGGTAATAGCTGCAGCTCTTACCAGCTCTTGCATACCTGTTAACTATTGTTGTATCCACTTTAATGTGAAATGTACAAAAGCTATAGATAAGCTTAAGCAAGTGTATAAATTCATCTGTCATTTACCTAAAGCATTACTGTCTCATTATGGGGAACACTAGATGCTTAACTTACAGAAACATGATACCAACTTTGCACCCAAATCATTAAACAGCTTTTCCTGAGTCACTCATTGCCTGTCTGTTAAAACAAAAGCCATGCACCAGCATGGCTTCTAATGCTTTATTGATCCATCTCACTGCAGCACATTTACTCCTACAGTATAACAAAAAGGGGTTTCTCCACTTTTGGCTCTAAAGCACAGAGGATAAAAAAATGGCACATATAGGGAGTACATCTACCATAACCCAGAAGCATTGACATCAGAAGACACAAAAGGGATATTACACAGGGACAAGTGTATAGCTGTAAGTACCAAGCCTCCAGCTATTACACAGGGGTAAATATCAGGTCACCAGCTATTACACAGGGGTAAGTACAAGTCCTTCAGCTATTACACAGGAGGTAAGTACCAGGTCTCCAGGTATACACTAGGATACATATCAGGCCTCCAAATATTACGCAGGGTAAGTACCAGGTCTCCAGCTATTACAAGGGAGTAAGCTCCAGGCCTCCAGCTATTACACAGTGTTAATTTACAGACCTCCAGCTATTACACAAGGGCAAGTACCAGACTTCCAATTATTACAAGGGGGTAAGTACCAAGCCTTCCGCTATTATAAAGGGGTGCCTCCATGAAAGTCTATTAGGTTCATAAGTTCATAGGTAGGTACTAGGCTATCGGCCCAAGGGCCTACATAAGCCTAGCCAATAAGGTTCCCTGGCTTACACCACCCAAGAAAATTATTTTCCTGTGCCACTGTCGAGCAGACACAGAAGTGATCCCCGGAGTGTATTTCCTATTTCCCGTCCACTCATCAAGATTTTTCTTGAAGAGTGCTAATAAAGAACTTTGCTTGACATAGATGGGTAGCCTGTTCCAGAGTATGGGAAGTCTCCAGGACAGGAATCTATCCCTCCAACATGTCCTGTTTATTGTGGTGACAAGGTTTAGGTCCCTAGAGCGTGTAGCTCAGAGGGATTGGGATTTATTTAGGTGTAGCATGTCCAACAGCTCTGGGTTTGACATAGCTTTATATGTTAGGCAGAGATCACCCTGGAGTAAGTGATATGCTATGGAGTAAAGTTGGAGTTTTTTGAGGCGGTCAATGTAGGGCATTTGTTTGAGGCCAGTAATCCTCTTTGTGAGGTACTTCGGTGGCCTTTCCAGCTGCTGCAGATGTCTTGTGAGGTACATTCCAAAAGGGGCGTTGTACTCTATAATGGGTCTAATGAGTGTCGAGTAGAGGGGAACAATGACCTCTTTTTTCCTGGATGAGAACCCTTTTATGATGAGGTGTGCCACACAGAAGGACTTCCTGACTACTGTGGCCATGTGACTATCAAAGGAGAGAGTACTGTCCACCTGGGTCCCAAGGTCTCTTATCACACATTCGGTGTTAAGTAGATTGCTGCCTATGTGGTAGTTCATGGGTACAGAGTTTTTACCAAAGGGGATGACACTGCACTTTTTGGCATTGAGTTTGAGGCCATGGCTCTGACACCAGGCATCTGTCTCAGCGAGGCCCTTCTGTAGGATGTCTACAGCATTTGGGACTTGACTATGCCTCCTAATTTTCAGTCATCTGCGAACTTCATTAGCCAGAGGCCTTCTGTGTTAGCCTGTACTTCAGAGAAGTAGATACCAAACAGGAGAGGTCCCAGGATGGAACACTGTGGTACTCCACTTGTCAGTGCTTTGAGGTCAGATTTGGAGTCTGCAACTTTTACAGTGTGGGAGGCTGAACTCTCTCAACTCAGGGCTGGCATGACCAGACAGGAGGAGATGGCAATCACACACACAACAATCCCAGTCCCACATAGACCTACCACAACTGCAAACCAAACACATAAAAACACAAAGACATACTCGGAGGCTCTAATAAAAAACTTACCAAAACAACAGAGGCTCCCAAAGCAGACATCCAAAAATCCACCACCTCAAAACAAAACACATGCAACACATACTTTAATAAATCAGTGTGTCAACCAATCGCAGCCCACCTTGCCTGATACACTAGTAATAGGTGACTCCATAGTCAGACACACTGATGTCCCACTGACCAGGCTGAACAAGGAGAAGGTGACTGTCAGCTGTCTATCAGGAGCTAGGATCCGCCACATAACACACGCACTCAGGTCACTCCAAAGCAAGTACAAATATGACTCCGTCATTGTCCATGCTGGTGTGAATGACCTGAGACGTACCTCCCTGGACTACATGAAAAGAGACATAGAGGAGCTCTCCGATTATGTAGCCCAGGCTGGTATGACCCTGACCCTGAGCAGCATCTTGCCCTCACCAAGAATGATACCACAATACAAAGACAAGATGATCAGCTTTAACAATTGGCTCAAGTACTGGTGTCATTCTAAGGGGATCCAATGTCTGTCTGCCTGGGATGATATGTTGGACAAGCCATGCTGCTTCGCAAGGGATGGCTTACACCTGTCACCACTGGGCTTCCGGATATTGGCTAAGGCTCTTGCCACCCCCATAGTGCCTTTTTTAGGCAAGGCTCAAAAGACAAACCCACCTCCTTAGAAAACAAAAATGGAAAAAAACTAAGGGTAATGCTGCTCAACGCCAGTAGTCTAAATCTCAAGATGCAGGCACTTGATGCACTCCTCAGCATGGACAACACCGACGTCTGTGCAGTAACTGAAACCTGGTTCAAGGCTCCTGAGAGCACCCCAGCGCTACCAGGCTATACCTCGTATCATGCTTTTCGGCCCCAAAACCCGGGCTGAACCACAAAGGGAGGGGGAGTGTCCATATTCATAAAGGACACCCACACCTCCAGGTTAGTAGCAACACATGAAGCATCAGAGACCATACAGGTGCAACTAACCATAGGCAAAACTGCTATACAACTGGTAGCATGTTACAGACCACCCTCCCAATCTCAAGAACCCCACTCAGCCTTCTTGAAGACATTGGAGGATATGAATGTATCACAAAATACCATCATACTGGGAGACTTCAACTACCCAAACATAGATTGGGTACATTATTCTAGCCCTAATACCCTAGCCCAAAGGTTCCTGGAATTCATAAATTCAAATGCACTGGAACAACTAGTCACCTCTCCCACTAGGGGAGATAATATACTAGACCTGATCATCACAAACATGGGGACAAAATGCTCCACACCGGAAGTATACCCCTCACTAGTGAGATCTGACCACAAACTAATCACCCTGGATATACATATCCCACCTCCACCCCAAGCACAAAAGACCACAGTGAAAAACTTCTCAAAAGCAGACTTTACTCTTCTTAAGACTGAGATGGTATCCTTTAAGCCCACTGTGCCAGTGGATACCACATCCCACAATGCCGAATCCTTCACAAATGCTTTCTATGGACATCTCCAAGAATGCATGGATCATGCAATCCCAAACAAATCCAAGTCCCTCTCCACCAAATGTAAGCATCCTGTCTAGTGGACCTCAGCCATAAACAAATTGTATAACAAAAGAAGGAAGCTACTGCACGTCAGAGCGAAATCCCATGAAGGGAAGACATCTCTGATCAACATTAGCAGAAAACTACGTTCTCTCATAAAAACATCGAAGGCAAACTTTGAGAGAAAAATCGCTAAGGACACTAAAGATAACCACAAAGCCTTCTTCAGCTATGTTAGAAACCTGGGCAGAAATCCTCAGATATGCTCAGAGTTGGTTCACAACAACAAAAAATACACTGATCCTACAGATATTGCTAACATTCTGGCTGACAGGTTCAGTGCAAATTTCTCCCCTCCTTCACCCCCAAAAGAAGAAATACTTATCCCAGCTGAATGTAATCTCCCTGTTATCTCAGATGTCCAAGTGAGAACCGCATAAACAAAGCAAAAAGCACAGCATCAATGGGACCTGACGGTATCCCGGGGTGCGTGTTACGTGAACTCCAAGAGGAGCTAAACCCACACATAAAAATGCTATTTAACCTTAGCCTTACTTGGGATATGTACCTGAACACTGGCGTACAGCAACAGTGGTCCCACTCCACAAGGGGGGTGCCTCTACAGACCCTGGAAACTACCGCCCCATAAGCTTGACTAGCCTGGTCTGCAAAGCTATGGAAAGAATCATTATGGAACTCATAAACGGAGACATAGGGGACCTACAGATGCTTGACCCCACCCAGTTCGGCTTTGTAAAGGGCAGATCCTGCCTTTTAAACCTGGTTGACTATTTCAAAACAGTCACTAGAGCCATTGATGAGGGCAAAGCAGTCCATACAGCATACCTGGACTTGGCTAAGGCCTTTGACACAATACCCCACTCAGGCATCATAGATAAGCTAAACAGCTTAAAAGTAAACCCTTATGTCACTAGATGGGTTGCAAACTGGCTAAAGGACAGAACCCATAAAGTTAAAATCGCTGGAGCAATGTCAGACTCAAAGCCAGTCACAAGTGGTGTCCCACAGGGATCTGTCCTGGGACCCCTCTTGTTCAGCATTTATTTCTCAGATGTTAAAGCAAACATGGGAGGGCTGTGGCTGACAAAGTTCGCAGATGACTGCAAACTAGGTGCCATAGTCGATACACCAGCAGATACACACATCCTACAAAAAGGCCTCACTGAAACAGACAACTGGTGCCGTAGTCACGGCCTTAAACTAAATGCCAAAAAATGTATAGTTATCCCTTTTGGAAAAAAACAAAGTACCCACAAATTATCACATAGACAGCAACCCACTGAGTACGGAAAAAGTAATCAGAGACCTAGGGACCCAAGTAGACAGCGACCTCTCATTTGACACCCACGTTGCCAAAGTGATTAGAAAAACATTCTACCTTGCACACCTCATCATGAAGGGTTTCACATCCAGATCCAAGGATGTCATTGTACCCCTATATTCCTCCCTCATCAAACCCATGATTGAGTACAATGCCCCATTTGGTATGTACCTCACCCGGCACTTGCAACAGCTGGAGAGACCACAAAAGTACCTCACCAAAAGGATCAAGGGTCTCCAACATATGTCTTATTCTGCCAGACTAAAGAAACTTCAGCTCTATTCAGTAGCATACCGCCTGCTCAGAGGTGATCTCTACCTGACATACAAGGCCATGTCCAATCAGGATCTGATGGACATGCTCCACCTCAAAAAATCAAAATCCATCAGGACCACGAGAGCTAAAGACTTAAACCTCGGCACAAGTATGAATAGGACATGCTGGAGGGATAGATTCATAACCCAGAGGCTTCCCATGCTTTGGAACAGGATCCCAGTTCGTATTAGGCAGAGCCCCTCACTGAATCTCTTCAAGAGAAATCTTGATGAGTGGATGGGAGATCATAAATTTACCCCAGGGGTCACATCTGTGTCACTGCTAGACAGAGGCACAGTAAACTAATTCTATTATATAAGGGGACCTTCACTGTGTCACTACTAGACAGAGGCACAGTATTCTAGATTTTATCTGTATATGTTTGTACCTTTTCATGGGGTGGCAAAAGCCACATCACTATGGTTAGGCTTACAAATGCCCCAGGGCAGATAGCCTAGTACTATACTATGAAACTATGAAACTATGAAACTATGTTAGTGAGCCAGTTGGCAACCCATCTTGTGATGTAGGGATTTATACCTAGTTTAGCTATAATTCCAGAATGGGGGATGGTGTCGAAAGCCTTGGTGAGGTCAAGATAGGCTGTTTGACATATCTTATGTCAACGCTACCCTGACATTATTGGAGATTCTGTTGATTTTCTGGGGTTGTAGTTTGCCAAAAAGTATGAGGCTTTTTTATTAAAAAAAAGGTACCAAAATATTAGGACTGGCAAGGTGGAAAATGCATTATGGCACTTTTAGAACCATATACTATACATAAATAATGTGATACATAAATAATTTCTAACAAAAGACTTTAAATTATAAATTTTTGGTCTGCATCAGATGATTTTCAGTTCAGACTATGTTCAGTAGGTATTTGAATACAGAAGAGCAGGCTGTTTAGACAATATGACAATATCGAGCTACTGTGAAGGTAGACCCCAATATTGTCTAATCCCATATTTAACATGACCATCATACTGTCTGAAAGCAGCCATATTAACCTCCAACTGAGGCATCTGAGTTTCTGTGTATTATATTTTACATGAAAAAGTAAACGGGCATCAAAATACCCCTTTGTAACAACTCTGTCTCTTCCTCTAAGCACCCTTTATGATTCTCAGAAACAGTCACACCTATTTGCAAAGAGCGTAGCTAGACTCTTCCATTCAGTCATTTGTTTTTTTATTTCAAGCAGTCACACAGCCTTGACCACAATGACTATCTTAAGCTATGAACTAGGTACATTGGCTTAAAAACATAAGTTAAAGAGACTGTCCAGTGGTTTGTGAAAGTAGCTGCCAATCACACGATGTGGTAACTAGTGGTTTAACAACATTTAGGCATACAGTAGGAGAGTAGTGAGCAATGGAGATGGAAGCAGCCATTAGAGACTAGTAGTCATATTACTCAATATCCCATCAAGAAACTGCAATACGTATAACTCAAAATATTAAGGAGTAAATTCAGGTCAATTGTAACTATTAAGAGATATTTAGATGTGGAAAAAGCTTTTATATGCCACTTTCCTTATACTGTAACAATGAGAAACAGTGGCTGGATTGCCCATCTTTAGGGGGAGGGTGTGGGAAGGAAGACCAGTCTCACAACCATGAACCACAGTGAAGACCAGAAACCACATGGGAGCATTGGTTCCAAGGTAGTGGACAGTCATGAAGTTTTATACCACATGCAAAAGCAGGCAACAACCTGACTGGATGCCTATTGCATACTGACTCGTCGAACTGCTTATTGGGCGTGTGCAGCAGGATTATTGTAAGAACAAACCCTGTCTTCATGGATGACAGCACCAGTCTCCACAGCACAGCTCTGGTGCTCAGAGGAAGGAAACAATGCACCATAGGGCTCTCACTTCTCCACAATGAATGGGCCTATAGATTAAGGCATACAGGGAGGTTCAATGGTCATGGGAAGAGATGAAAATGGAGTACAAGAAATGTGGGACAGAAAAATAGAGACAGAGTTGGGACATAGGGGCAAAGCCCTGACTATGACCCAGGCGACCACAGTTTGAGTAGCAGCTTGGATGTCTGTTGGAGCTGTTGGGGAGATGACAAATCTGGGCCTGTTTTCTCTTTCAAGGCGGAGAGACAAGGGACAACATGCTAGTAGGGCTTAGCCACTTACTTTAGCCCTGGAGGACATCAGAGCAGAAAACTGCAGCCATGCAGAGAGCACAAGTGGGTCTTCTACTAGGCTACCCTTCAGCCAAGGGTGGAGCCACTCCCAGTAACCATATGTAATGGTTCAGTACATAGAGGAAGAATAGAGCCAAAATTGAATAAACCACCACTTCTGTATGCTGCCATGATAGCTTCCTGACTAGCCCACTCTCCATGTTCCATACATCACCAGTTAAGTTGGGAACTGGCAACCGTGTCCAACAGAGGAAAAGTGGCCAACAGGACAAAATGACATGCTCCTTGAAACAGAGAATGTATATATGGGTTCTGCACTGCCATAGAAAGAAAAAAAAACAATATAATACAAAGACTCTTAGAAAGATTCAATATTCTTAAAAAATAACACAGGAAAGACAGAGAGAGAGAAATAGGGAGAATTATCACTATTAAATACCCTTACAGTATATGTTAGCTACCCAAAGGTATCACTATGGTTTTATTGTTATTAAGTATGGGTCTGCTTAGCTGGAAATAGATATACCTGGGGATTCAATAAACTCTGTGTAGGCTTAGCATGAACCCTACATGGAGTTTAAGTGTTTGGGTGGTAAGCAACAGTGCTAATTACACATGCATGCTGTGCACTGTATTTAAACATAAACAAGCACAGTTTCATGGCCAGCAGCAGTTTTGCTGGCTTGGAAACTGTGCAAAGAAAAATGAACACCTGTACACATGGACACCTGTTTACCTACAGAAAAACTAGGTCTGCAAGATTGTGCAGAAACTCACAATGATTACTAAGGTGTTTAATAAAGCAAAGTGCACAGTTCCAACACATTACATGAAATTGTATACAGGGCAGAATTGCGTGGAAACCTGTTTCAGGCAAACTGAATAAAAGTTTTGTAAATGATCAGCAAGGGTGCATAGACTGCATTATAAATAAATAATCAGGGGGAGTGTGTGTATTGAAAATGGATACACAGATGAATTGTAGGAATGAGCACACATTAAGAGGACAGGTAAAACATAGTAATGTATAGCAGATTACGACATGTCACTGATGACAGTTGTAGCATGAACACTAATCACATATCTACATCATACAGTATGTATTGCACAGTTACTGTATATTATGTGACTGTCACACAAGGTGACATATCACTGGAGAGAATTATTTGTGATATAAGCATCCTGACATGAACAATGGAGAGGACATCTACCAGGGATGGTATATACAATATGGGCTAGGTACATATTGTGAAGCTGTGCAAAATGAGTTGCCTGAATAAGAATGTAATGCCAGCACAGATCTCAACCAAGCAGGACACATAGCAACAGGCTCATGGACAATAATAGACAGAAGCACACCCAATCATAGACAATATCAGAATAATACCACTAGTAATCCCATGTCTCTGACATAAAATATGTGATTGTGAGTGATTATAGATTATTCTGCAAGAACACATTTGTACAACTATTATGACTTGTCAGAAACTTATGAGGGGAATGAAGCACACCTTGCTCAAACATTAACATCTGCTGGAGGTGCTAGGAGGGATACTGCTATACCTGTATGTGAGATTATGAGCAATCCTAGCTGGTTGACAGGTATGCATGGCATATAATATGGCACAATCCACACTGTCATGAATGTAACCAATGCCATCAACATGGTGAATCAGCTATGCATGTACTGTGTGCATCACAGGAACATGTATCACACATGTATCTTATAACACCTTGCTGGGGGATCTGCACTATCAAACACTAATGTTTATGCAACAAAAAGAAACTAGGTATGGCCAATAAGATGCGTGGGAGATCACTATAGCAAATGTGGTACACTTGAATAACTCAACCCTGGAAGATGTGTTGTGAGGTACATGAAAAAGGGTGCATTGTACTCAGTTATTGGTGTGATGAGGGCTGAGAACTATGGAACTATAATGCCCTTTGATGTGGATGCCCCACATATAGTCAGGAATTGTGTTACATACAAGGGTGCAGTCACTACTATGGGCACATGCTGGTGGATGCTCCGCATACCATTTACCTGAGTAAACAGGTCACATACCACTTGTTCGTCTCACAGGTGTGTGCTGTATATATTGTAATTAAGTTGTGTATTTGCTTTTATAATGTGACAAATCCCCCCTATGATTTTTGCTTATTTCCTGTGTCTCCATGGCTGTGGCATAAATCTTTTGTGTGTGTTGATACTGTCTGTATTATACTAATATCACACTTTAATTCAGTGATTGACCACAATCTGCAATCCTTCACAAAGCTGTTTGGACAAAAACGTGTAAGTCATTCTTGACATCTGAGACTTAAAAAATGAACAGGAAAGGGGCTAGCATAGAGCCCTGAGGTACAGATCTGATCACTGGACTCTAGATATAAATCAGTTCACACACTTCGACATATTTATCTCATGTGTGTGATCCAATGGTCTACCCATTTGGTGATATAGGTGATTCTAGCCACTTGTGACAGTTTCTCGGTAATACCTCAGTGTGGAATTGTGTTGAATGCCTTGGCCAGGACAAGTTACACAGGATGATAGTGTTGTCATCATGCATGCCCTTGTTGACTTTCTTAAGGACGTCTAACATGTGTAACAGACACAATCTAGCCTATGCAACTCAGACATGTCTTTTGCACACCATCAGGATATTACCTGTGTCCTTTTAGAAAAGGTCCATGATGACTTGTTGGCTTACCTCACAGATGAGGAGAGTCAGGATGTGTCTATACATGCATGCATTATGTGATGCCCTTCCCAGTCAGAAGGATGCATGTTAAAGTACACCCTTCTATGGGAACATAATCCATGTGGAGGCTGTATTGAAGTATGGATGCAATTGTGTCTGATAGGTCGATATTTTGTGTCACACAATAGGCAACCTGTGATGTTGTCAGGCCCCATTGATTCTGTGTTATTAGCCATGCAGAGTGTACAGATGTGCTGCCCTCCTTAGAACAGCAAATGAGTAACATTTGCATGTATACTTTGGCTAATGGCAAGTGGCAACAGGGGGTGATGTGTGAAACAAACTGTCAGTTAGCGGGTTGTCTATTTCCTCTGGATGTGTATGTCTGGTGGCATCCACAACCAGATCTGTGCTTAGTTGTGTACTCTACTTAACATTTCAAATTTATTGGAATAAATGATTTGTGAAAAGACCTACAAATGCAACCTTGGTGATTCATCACATTCCACACACTGGTAATATGCACACAATCGTACAGCTGTACCAATGTCATGCACTTACATCAATTACACAGCATATGCCTATATGTGTTTCACGGGCAAGCTGTGTCTGAGCAGCCTGATGCTATATCAGGACACATTAGAGATCAGTTGTTCATGGCTCACGCAGAACACGTCCTGACACAAATGCTAATAGTCACACAATGGTGCTACTGACTACCTCAATAATCCTTGGGTGTAGCAACACATCACCACATACAATGAATTCTACAGGGTTGCAATTGTATCAAAACATGTGATACATTGGTTGTATATATCACAGCATAACAATATGTGTATGAGACAAGACTTATGTGACCATGTAATCAATATGAATGAATAGTAATATCTGTCACAGAACATTTAATGATGGTACGTAGACACATGCACACCTATGCCATACTGCAAGTGTCACTGTGATGGTGGAATGTGAACTGTGTAGAAAGCTGATCTGCTCCAGTACAACAACACATGACCTAATATGCCAACAATATACATATAAGTGTGTCATACCATGTAAACAGTTCTTATGGGGGCATATTATTATAGCTGTTATAGGAGCATGTAATGCAATGACAGCAATGACCATCAATAAATTAGCTGACATCACATATTGTAAGACCCTGTTGTAGCCATACTGTACATCTACACCTCAATATAATACAAGTCAACTGTTCATAGGGTCATAGGAATTTTTTAGGCTAATGGTCAATATCACACGAAATCCTAGCCACTATTATACCATGTAAATAAAAATCACTATATACATATTATGGAAGATAGTAAGACTATTGTGTGTATGTGTATCTTTGTTGGATTGCATTACATTCTGCCACTGTCCATATGGGACATGTGCACCACATCATAACAGAATTCTGAAGATGGCTTGCAGAGGCTCATGGAAGGACTCTGCTTCATGATGTGTGTATGCATATTTGACATGAAGACATCCTCCACTACTCTGAAGGAAGGATGTCATGTGGCCAGAGGAAATAGGAGGATGCATGGGGACTATGTGAAAGATAACCCAAGTGGTAGTGAAATGAAGAGCTATTCCAAAGATCATACAATGACCATAATGTACCACCAACCACACACACAGCAGTAGACTGGGCCTGATTTGAATATTACACCTACATAGGCATAGAATATGAATACCATGCAATGTCACAGTAGCAACACCACATATGTCTGACTGTAACACTTTCACATTGCACTTTAGAGTATGATAGTGTGATTGTATGTTAAGGAGAACATGTTGGAAGGAGTGTAAGGAATGGATGTGGAGTCACATCCCTGTATAAAATAATCTCAAAAGGGATAGTTGCATGTATAGACATGCAAGTTGCCTGCTGTCAGATTAGAACACCTATATGTGTAGTTAAAGTAGCTTGCAAACACTGTAGTTAATGTTACAGTCACAGCACAGGTTTGCTTTGTATACTGTCAGACTGCATGTTACATAGGATGATATAATCATTGTATGCTACAACAAGATGTTCAGAGGAGGGTCGAACATAGCTGTGGATTCACATATCATTCTAAAATTGTTGAATGAATGCTAAATGCACACACAGATGACTGCAATGAGAATAGAATCCCTAACTATTTGCAGAGTACAGTACTTATTATTTATTATTATTATTATTATTTAACATTTGTTTGCCAAGATAGTCCAACTGGACAACAAGTGTCCGTTTTCAGCGGAGTCCTGGGGAGAAAAACTCCATAAGTTTACAGAGAGAAGGAAAATTTACAAGAGAGACATTACAGAGTAGTAGCATACAGATGGTAGACTTTACAGCTGTTAGTATACAATAAGAGGATATTCCCTCTTTTGGTTAAAAATACAGGTGTACAGAATATACAATGAGAGTAGATAAGAACCTGGTAGAGCACTGCAAGATATTTCACAATTGAATAAGAGTATATAAATGTTTACGTTTTCCATATATACATTCAAGCAAATATACATGCAAGAGTATACATACATATATATGCATACACATACATACACACACACTCACACACACACACTATATATATATATATATATATATATATATATATATATATATATGGGTTCCTATGACTTCATCGAACTTTTAAATCACCGACACTCACCTCTTCGACACCAAACCATCGACGTCCATATCATCGACAATTCCGGTAAGCGATCTTCCCCCTCACAGGACCCATGGTAGCGCTTGTTCCTGTGTCACAACAATTAGGGTTTACGTGATTCCGTATAAATTACCTTGAAAGCGCTACCATGGGTCCTGTGAGGGGGAAGATCGCTTACCGGAATTGTCGATGATATGGAAGTCGATGGTTTGGTGTCGAAGAGGTGAGTGTCGGTGATTTAAATGTTCGATGAAGTCATAGGAACCCATATATATATATATATATATATATATATATATATATATATATATATATATATATATATATATACACACACATACACATAAATATAATACACACACACACACACACACACACACACACACACACACACACACACACACACACACACACATACATACATATACATATACATATACACATATATTATTTTTATTTTATTTATTGAAATTTGTTAACCAAGTTTGTCCAACTGGGCTTGTGGCCCATTTTCAGTGGAGACCCGAGGAGAAAAGCTCCAGTAGTAAATTTTTAAACAAGTACAATTTTAAACAATATTGATATAATAGCAGTTATAGCAAAAAGATTCCCATATGTTGGGTTACATGCATAAAATTAATGTTGCATTAAAAAGAAGCATAGTAACATCATTTTACATTGATATAGTTCAATAGGTCAATAATAACATTTTTTGTTTGTGTAAAATTTATGCAAATGCATAGTAGACACATTGGAGAGAGAGAGGCGTAATGAGGTACTAAGTATGGACCTTTTAAGGGTACATAAAGGAAAGGAAGACTAGGTGGGATAATGGCAAGGGCAGGTTCTGGAATTGAGAAAATAAGCTTTTAGTTCATTTTTAAAGTGTGAGGTGTGGGAGATTGAACGTAAGTCAAGGGGAAGTTTGTTCCAAGCATGGGCAAGGGAGTGTTTGTAGAGTAGTTTGCCTACTTACCTTTTTGGGTGGTAGACATCAAGCAATTGTTGGTTAGAAGTATGGAGGGTCCGGGATGGTATATAGATGGAGACTAAGGAAGATAGAGATGGACAGAAGGAGGTTTTATAAAGAATAGAGTGTAGCATAATGAAATTGATAAGATAACAGAAATTGGGGAAGTTCAAGCCATTGAAGAGAGTTTAAAGAAATGCAGTGGTGTGAGTTGTATGGGGAGTTAGTAATGAATCTGGCTATGTTATGGTAAGTCTGTTGGAGTTTGTTTAGAGTGGAGGCCTGGATATTGGTAAGAACTGGGGTGGCGTATAAGAGGGAGGGGAGGAGGAGTGCCTGGCCCAGAGTAAGTCTAGATTCAGGGATTAGGAATTTTTTGTGCTGATATAGCAGACCTAGTTTCTGGTTTGTTTTTCTTATACACTGGAGTATGCGTAGGTTGAACTTTAGTTCGTCATCGATAATGACCCCTAGGAGTTTTTTGTGGGTGTCAGGTTGGATGTTTGTATTATTAGAAGATGTAATAAAAAAGCAGGTTTTGTGATGAGAAAGAGAACAGGGAAGGAAAAGTAGGAGTTTGGCCTTTTTGGGATTTAGGATCAGTAGGTTGTGAGAGAGCCATTGTTCAGTGGATAGTAGGGCTTGTTGGGTCAGGGAGTGTAGTTCAGGAATGTTATTTGAGATGGATATAAGTGTAGAGTCATTGGCATACTGAATAAGGGAGGATTTTTTGCATGAGGTGTAAAGATCATTGGTGAAGATGTTAAACAAAAGGGGTCCAAAGATGGAGCCTTGGGGAACACCAGTGCAGATGGGAAGGAAAGGTGAGGAGGATGAGAGCCATTTGACAGATTATTCCCTGTCAGATAGGTAGCTATTAAACCAGGCAAGTGCAGAGGGGGATAGGTGGAGATTTGCGAGTTTGGATAGTAGTAGAGGATGAGAGACAGTATCAAAGGCTTTAGAGAGATCTAGGAAGAGACAGGAAATGAGTTTATTGTTGTCTAGGGCCTCTGCAATGATGTGAGTGAAGGAGAGGAGGGCAGTGGTGGTGCTCTGGTGAGGACAAAATTCATGTTGGGTAGGGATAAGTAAGTGGTGTGTGAGGAGGTGATTGAGAAGCTGCGAGTGAATACGTTTTTCTAATATCTTGGAGAGAGGGGACAGAATGGCAATGGGACAGTAGTTTGAGGGCTCAGTGGAGTTTCCGCCTTTATGAAGAGGGATAGTAAAGAAATATTTCCAAATGTTGGGGACAGTTGATTCTAGAATAGATTGATTAATTAGTATAGATATAGGATAGGCAACTGAGTCTGTTTTAACAAAAACAAAAAAAAAAAAAATACTATCTTGTTTGCTCGTTTCCCACCTTTCCTAACCAGTCCAGATCCCAGGCTTTGCTTGTCTCAGGACTTTATTTTCAGAGCTATCCAGACCTTGCTGTGGTAGAGGGAAATCTTACTGCTTACCAATGAGAGTGGTGAGCATTGTACTGTCTATCTAACACTAGACGAGTGATTTCCAGCTCTGAAATTGTAATTTTATTAGCCTTTTTGGACTGATTTCTATCCCTTTCAACTTTCTAGCTTAAAAATGTGTGTGTTTGCACATTTCTTGCATCATGCAGTGCTGGGAGGCTACAGTTAAACTATTCCAGGTGCCAGAAAGTCTGGTCTTCAAATCTTCCCTTAGAACTAGCTGGTTTCTCAGTAGTAGCACTAAAATGTGAACCTCTGTGACTAGCACTTGCTCTAGAACCTGCTGGAAAGCACTAGGAAGCCTGAAACTGATACAAGCAATCAACTCTCCTTGTCAATAAGGAGAAACTAATCGTAGGCACTAAACAGCCTATAATTGCAAAGTACCTTGCAAAGGTAAGGGAAAATAGCTCTTATACTTTACAAAAAGAGCACCTAAACAGGCATGTCCAAGGGTCAGCTTCCGGTGATTTTTCCTATCCACCTGGTGAATCTGGGCATACTGGGGCAATGCGGCAACTGCCTCATGTACTGGTGGCCCCTGGTGTTAAGGTGTTTGTTGTACAAGGCACAAGGTGCAGGGGAGTCTGAGTCTGGGGATAATTGGCTAAAAAAAAAATGCATAAAGGCAGTTGGCGCAATTAGTAAGAATCTATAATCTATGAATCTATGAAACCCTCTCCTCCTACCACCCAACACTACAACCTGTGAGAGATGCACTTACATAGCCAAACTGGAAGACTCTCCAGCCAAGACAGTCAAGAGGAGAAGGTTAACACGTGCACTACACCTCAAGCAACTCATAGCCCTTCAAAACCCACACTATCAACACCCACACATAGCAACACTAAACCCACATATGCGGAGGCCCTTAATATTAACCTGCCCAAGCAACAAGGACCTCCGAAGCTGAAATGCAAACAAACACCAATCACAACCTAAGTGACACATAGCTCACAACACCAGTGTGCCACCCACCAACAGCCTCTTCATTCTTTAACAACACCACACTCTCCAATCTACCCCCATCCTCCCATACCAACACTCCACCCTGCGCTGCTACCACTCCCTCACTCTCATCCACTAACTTTCTACCCTCCACCTCTTCTCCTACTCTCACTTCCTCCCCATCTTCTTCCCCCCAACACCCCCTCTCCTCACTCCCCACCACTCTCATTAAAACTCATACCCACTTCTACTATAAAAAAACTCCTACAGAAACTAAAGCCATGCACTAATGCTCCTGATAACATCCCTTCTTGCTTTCTTAGCATAGCTGCTGATGCAATTGCCTACCCCATTAGCATTCTAATCAACCGCTCTATCCAGGAAAGTACAGTTCCCCAAATCTGGAAAAAGGCCTTTATCATACCTTTACATAAAGGTTGCAACAATAACAGTGTGACTAATTTCCGCCCCATCGCTATCCTGTCTCCAGTCTCTAAACTCCTAGAAAAGTGTATCCAAATTCAACTCCTACCACATCTCTTAGATAATCACCTACTAACCCCAACACAACATGGTTTCAGACCTGGTCACAGCACTATGACAGCCCTCCTCTCCTTCCTTGAAACTGTAAACAAAGCCCGGGACTCTGGACTTATTGTCTCTACCCTACTACTTGACCTCTATAAGGCCTTTGACACTATATCACACAGCCTGCTTTTAACAAAACTCTCAAAACTTAACCTATCTCCTTCATCCTTGAACTGGTTCTCCAGCTACCTATCAAACAGATGTCAAGCAGTAAAATGGAAAAAGGCAACCTCCTCATTTCTAAATACTCCAACCAGAGTTCCCCAAGGCTCCATATTAAGTCCCCTCCTCTTTAACATATTCATAAATGATTTCCGTAACTCTATCCCATTCTCAAACATTATCCAATATGCAGATGACTCAACTATTATCTGCTCGGCCTCATCTACCCCTACACTCCTCAAGCTTACTCAAGATGCTTTTTAACCACAGAGCAATGGATGAAAAGAAACCACCTAGCACTCAACACCTCTAAAACCAAATTAATGGTGTTCACCCCCTCTAAAGTCACCTATTTCGATAGTAACACATTCTCTATTACTAGTCAAAACAACACACCTCTGGAACTGGTCTCAGAGACCAAATTACTTGGGTGTCCAAATTGATAACCAGCTCAAATTCAACTCCCATTTACAACTAAATATAAAAAAAAAACATCAAAAACTTGGTATGCTCTATTGGCAAAAGCACTACCTTACACCTGCTACTAAAATCACTCTTTCCTCACTTCTCTATGGAGCACTTCACTTCTAACTAACAGTCCTCTCTGAAAACACAACTCTCCTCCTGCTACAACAAAATCGCCAAGTTCGCTACCAGCCACAAGTCCTCCACCCACCACTGTTCCTCTCTCCAACTACATTGGCTAGAACTACCCAAGCATCTCACCTATACTCAACTAACTCTTGCACACAAGCTCATTTTCAACCCCTCCCTCCCTCTGTCCCTCCCTGTCTTCTATCTTTAAAATGCACCTACCCACTAGAGTATTAAGGTCTAACAACCAAAATCTATTAGAAGTCTACAAACCAACTCGTCCCCCAGGCAAAAATCTTCTATCACGTGGTTTAGCATGCCTCTGGAACTCCCTACCTCCATCAATTTGTATCACCTCCAACCATTTTATTTTCAAAAAATCTCTTCATTCATATCTAGTATCCCAGTGGGAATGCTCTTGCTTCCACCCCACATAACTTAACTAACACTGGTAATTCCATCTTCCTTTCCTTCCCCTATTTACACCTGCAATATTCCCTTAGAATTTCTCCTATCTCATACACTCTTAGTGTTATTATTGTATCCACAAGAATATGCCACGCTGTACCCCTTACGTGTAGGATTCCTGATATGTAACTGTACTTCTCATTAATTACTTTGCAACATTCCCTCTTTGTTTTTTACCACCTGTAAGCTTCATCACTAGTTTGTATTATTTGTAAGAGTTTCATCTCTAGTTTGTATTAGCTGTAATGTTTCCTCTACTACTTTGTAATTGTTTGTTTGAATCTTTTACTCTTGTATAATTATCATGTTTAACCTATTGTAACTTTGATTGTTTGGAGCTTTTCTCCCCAGGACTCCATTGAAAACAGTTTTTTTTTTTGGCCCAATGGACTATCCTGGTAAACCAACTGCAAATAAATAAATAAACAGCCCCTAAGGTAAGACAACATACCTAACACTTTAGCCATAGGTGACTCTATAGTCAGGCACACTGATGTCGCATTCACCAGGCTGAACAAGGAGAAAATTACAGTCAGCTGCCTGTCGGGTGGCAGAATCCACCACATAATGCATGCACTCAAGTCACTCCACAACAAGTACAAATACGACTCTGTCATTGTCCATGGTGGAGTGAATGACTTGAGACATAACTCCCTGGACCACAGGAAAAGAGACATGGAAGAGCTCTTGGATCATGTGGCCCAAGCAAGTATGACCTTAGCTCTGAGTAGCATCCTGCCTTCGTCCAGAATGATACCACAGTATAAGGACAAAATGATTGACTTCAACAAATGGCTGAGCTTCTGGTGTCATTCAAAGGGGATCCAGTATCTGTCTGCTGGGAAGACATGATCGACAAACCATGATGCTTTGCCAGAGATGGTCTGCACCTGTCACCCCTGGGATTCAGGTTACTGGCCAAAGCTCTTGCCACCCCTATAGTGCCTTTTTTAGGCAAGGTTCAAAAGACAAAACCACCACCGTAACAGATACAAACATGCTAAATCTGAAGGTAATGCTACTCAATGCTAGAAGTCTAAACCTCAAAATGCACTCTCTCGAGGCACTCCTAAAAATGGAGAACATCGATATCTGTGCAGTAACTGAGACTTGGTTCAAGGCTCCAGAGAGCACCCCTGCAATACCAGGCTACAACTCTTACCACACTTTTTGGACACAAAATGAAGACCGAAACACTAAAGGTGGAGGAGTGTCCATATTCACCAAGGATATTCACACCTCCAG
Organism: Protopterus annectens; assembly: GCF_019279795.1. NCBI lineage: Eukaryota > Metazoa > Chordata > Ceratodontiformes > Protopteridae > Protopterus > Protopterus annectens. The sequence goes on along the minus strand of NC_056733.1, from coordinate 785,969,964 downwards.
GCTAGTTGCCCAACACAATGCATCTGAAATTCTCCAGGTGCAACTAACACTAGGTAAGACTGCAATCCAAATTGTAGCTTGCTACAGATCCCCCGCCATGCCCCAAGATTCTCACTACACCTTTCTAAACATACTGGAAAATATTAAGATACAACCAAACACCCTAATACTGGGTGATTTCAACTACCCTGTCATTAACTGGGAAAACTACTCGGGTACCATCTCCTTTTCCCAACGGTTCATGGAATTCATAAATTCCAGCTCTCTGGATCAACTAATCCATTGTCCCACCAGGGGCTCCAATATCTTAGACCTGGTCATTACCAACATGGAAGATAGATGCTCCACACCAGTGGTCATCCCCTCATTGGTCAGGTCTGACCATAAGCAAATCACCCTTGACATCCACATCCCACCTCCTTAAAAAACTTCTCCAAAGCCAACTTCATGCTACTGAAGTCAGAAGTGACAAACTTCATGACACCCATGCAGACAGGATCTGAAAGTTCGACTGCAGAATCCTACACTAAGGCACTGTACGTGCACATCCACTCGTTCATGAATCGTGCCATCCCAGATAGAACCAAGATGCTCTCCTCCAAAAAAAGGAAGCCAATCTGGTGGTCACCTGCTATAAACAAACTATACAACAGAAGGAAGAAACTGTTGCAGAAAAAGAGGAAAATTCCAGGATGCAAAAAACTCCCTCACCAGCCTCAGTAAGAAGCTGAGATCCCTCATAAAATCCTCCAAAGCTAGTTACAAAAATAAAATTGCCAAAGATTCCAAAGACAACCACAAGGCATTCTATAGTTATGTCAAGAATCTAAATGGCAATGCTCAGATCTACTCTGAGCTGCAACAGAATGGCATTAAATATACTGATCCCAAGGATATTGCCAATATCCTGGCAGATCAATTTAGTGCCAACTTCACCCCCATCTCACCCCCTAAAGGGCCCATCTCAATACCAAAAGATTGCCAATTTCTGGTAATCATGGCCACACAGGAAGAAACTGCACTCTCCAAAGCTAAGAATACAGCATCCATGGGACCAGATGACATCCCAGGCTGTGTACTACATGAACTACAAAATGAACTGGCACCTCACCTAAGTGTCATGTTTAATCATAGCCTCACCTCAGGCTTCGTGCCTACTGAGTGGTGCACAGCTACAGTTATCCCACTCCACAAGGGGGGATGTACCTTGGATCTCGGGAATTACCATCCCATCAGTCTGATGAGCCTGATCTGCAAGGGCATGGAACTTATAAACAAAGACATTGGCAACCTTCAAACACTGGACCCACCCAGTTTGGGTTTGTGAAGGGCTGATCTTGTCTCCTGAACCTGATTGACTTCTTTGAATCAGTCTCCATAGCTGTGGACGAGGGTAAGGCAGTCCACACAGCCTATCTGGACCTTGCCAAGGCCTTCGACACTATCCCCCACTCTGGAATCATAGATAAACTTACTAAGCTGGGCATAAATCCCTACATCACTCAATGGGTTGCCAACTGGCTTACTGACAGAACCCAGACTGTAAAAGTAGCCGACTCCAAATCCAGCTCCAGACAGGTGACAAGTGGAGTACCTCAGGGTTCAGTCCTGGGACCACTCTTGTTTGGCATCTACTTGTCTGACGTACAGGCCAACACTAAGGGACTCTGGCTAACAAAGTTCACAGATGACTGCAAACTTGGAGCCATTATTGAATCCCCAAATGATGTAGATATTCTACAAAAGGGCCTTACAGAAACAGATGCTTGGTGCCTGAGCCATGGGCTCAAGCTTAATGCCAAAAAATGTATAGTTATCCCCTTTGGAAAAAAACATGTACCCATAAATTACCACATAGGTGGCAGTACACTAAACATCGAAAGTGTGATGAGAGACTTAGGGACACAGGTGGACAGTGGTCTCACTTTCGATAACCACATCACCACAACAGTCAGGAAATCCTTCTATGTGGCACACCTCATCACTAATGGCTTTTCATCCAGAAAAAGGGAGGTTATTGTCCCACTGTACTCATCCCTCATTAGACCCATTATAAAGTATAATGCCCCATTTGGTATGTACCACACAAGACATCTGAAACAGCTGGAAAGGCCATAGAAATACCTCATTAAAGGAATCACAGGCCTAAAGCAGATGCCATATGCTGACCATCTAAAAAAACTCCAGCTATACTCTGTGGCATATCATCTACTCAGAGGCGATCTCTGCTTAACATACAAGGCCATGTCAAACCCTGAGCTGTTGGACATGCTCCACTTAAAGAAATCCCACTCCCTCAGAGCCACATGCTCCAGGGATCTAAACCTTGTCATCACAATGAACAAAACATGCTGGAGGGATAGGTTCCTGACCTAGAGACTCCCCATATTCTGGAATAGACTGCCCATACATGTCAAGCAGAGCGCCTCCTTGGCCCTCTTCAAAATCAACCTTGATATTTGGATGTGAGATAGGAAATTCAACCTGGGGATCATGTCAGTCATCCTGCTAGACAGGGGTCCATAGAAGTAAATATTGTGGGAAGAAATATCCAGGGAATTGTTATGGCTAGGCTTATATAGGCCCTAGGGCCGATAGCCGAGTACCAACCTATGAACCTATGAACCTATGAACCTATGAGTCAGCAGCAAGTTTGAGGAATGTAGGAGATAGATTGTCAGTGGAAGTAGAGCAATGTTTTAGCTTGAGTAGTAGAGATTTGATGTAAGTAATGGGAACTGGCTCAAATGAAAACAAAGTTGTGTTAATGGGACTTGTAGGGGTGGGTGTCAAAGTAGAGTTTGGCTTAGAGGTTACCAGATTTTGGATGGAAGAGATAAACTGTTTATTCAGGAGGGCAGCTGTTTCCTGAGAGGAAGAGTTAGGGTAAGGGGAGAAATTAGAGGACTTTCCAGGATAGAGGATGTTGTTGAGAGCTGACCAAAATTTTCGAGGATTGGATTTGTTGTTAAGCTGAGTAGAGCTATAGTATAACTTTTTGTCATTAGTTGTATGTTTTATTGTGAGGTCCCTCAGTTGTCTGTATTTTTGAAGAAGAGGTGGTTGTTTAGTTTTAGTCTAGGTTTTCCAAACACTATCTCTTTGTTTCATAAGGGACCTAGTCTCCTTGGAGAGCCAGGGAGCATGATTTGATTTTACTCTGATCTTCATAGAGGGAGCTAAGGAGTTTAGAGTATTCATAAAGATGCTATTGAAAGTGCTTACAGCATCATTTAGGGGGAGGTTTTAGGATGGATCAATCTATGTTGTGGAGAATGGAGTTAAATTGGGATGAATTGAAAGTCGATAGTTTTCGACAGTCTTTGATAAGGTGGGGTTTCGGAATATGGGAGTAGTGTCTTAAGATAGTGGTACGGAGATGATCACTGAGGGAGTCAGGTAAAGTTGTGAGATTGTGGTATAGGTGGGGGGAATTGATAAGGATCCAGTCTATGATGGAGCTGGAGATGGAATTTCTATGGAAGCGAGTGGGAGATGTTATAAGTTGGTGGAAGCCAATACTGAGTTGGGGGGAGTCAGTTGTGAGTTTGGACCAATCAATGTTGATATCACCAAGGATAAGTGTCTCATATGGTATGTTGTGGGAGAACCAGGATAGGATGTTTTCAAGAATGGGCAGATTGTTACCAGGATGAAGGTAGATAGAAGCAATTGCAAGTTTTTTTTGTGGGGATTCAGATGAGAGTTAAGGATGATGATTTCAGCTGGGAGGAAGTCATGAACTGGGGAAGGGTAAGGTGAGAGATTAAGGTTGTTTGAGTAGAGGATGGTTATGCCACCCCCTTTTTTTACAAGTCTATCAGATCGGAATATATTATAACCTGGTGGGAGTATTTCACTATTTGAGATTTGTAGCTTGAGCCAGGTTTCAGATAGGGAGAGGATGCGAGGGGTATTGAGAGCTATCCATGAATGCAGCTCAGTAACTTTATTTGCTAGACTCTGAATATTCAATGAGTAAATAGTTAAGTATTTGGATGGAAATGATTGTTGTGACTGAGGTTGGTGACTGTGGGAGGAGTAAGATGGGGGCAGTGTAGAGGTAGTTTTGGGGAGAGTGAGGGTGGGGAGAGAAGAAGAGGGGCCAGGGTTGGGATGGATATCTCCAGAACAAAGTAGGTTGTTAGTGAGGAGAGAGTGTGTAGTATATGCTAGATTGAGTTTGCATAGTTTTGACTTAGCTTTGAGGGAAGGTTTAAAAACCTGTATTATGGATAGTTTATATAGACTTGAGGTAGAGGTAGTAAAGAGATTAAGGGAGATAGTAAGAGATTAAGTAGTTGGATATATGTTGTATGAGTGAGAAGTTGGTGAACACAGGAATGGGTCAGAGAGAATGGAGTGGCAAGAGGTGGAGATAGAGAGAATAAGGAGTAGTGTAGATGATATTCGAAAATAATACATGTTGGAATAAAATATGGTCAGAGAGAGTAGGTAGAGACAGTGGTATAGAGGAAATGGTGTTGAGAAGATTGACAGATTAGTAAGGTGGTTGTGGCAATAGGCAGGAAGTGGAATTGTAGTGGCTAGTGGAGCAGAAAGGGGAGGGATAGTTAGGTATAAAGGTAGTTGTAATGGGGTGGGTAGGAATGGGGATAGGGTAGGGTAGTGAAGTGAGCCCGAGCATAGCGAGGGCAAACAGAGTGGGGCTAGCACTCTTGTCAAGATGAAGTTAGAGAAACAATCAGAAAAAGATAGTGAAAAACTAGCTTGAGAGACAAGGATATAAAGCTTCTAAAGGTATAGTCACCAGAAATAAATAAAGAAGAAATAAATAGGAGCAGAAGTATGCTTACAAAAGGACACTGGCCTCAAGCTACACTCACACACACACACATATACACACACACACACACACACACACACACACACACACACACACACACACACACACACACACACACACACACACACACACTTACATACACTCATATATATAGGTTACTGCTCACACATGGATAGGTATTGTTAGATGGTGGTGTTTGTGTTGTCCAGGACAGATGGGGTGAAGAAACACTAAGCGGACGAGGCTTCAGGGGGGTCAATTACAGGTGCATAGAGTTGGGGAAGAGGTATGTTTTAAGTTGGCTTTTGAAGGAGGGTGTGGAGTTTTGTAGTCTGAGGTCAGGGGGAAGGTTGTTCCATATTTTTGCTATTTCATGGGCAAATAGTGATACCTCGGAGTTGTTTTTGCATGTGATGGCTTCAATTAAGGCTTTGTTGGAGGACCAACGTTGTCTATTTGCATTGTAGAAGTTCAGCATGCCAGTCAGGTCAGGGGATTTCTTGGGATAGTACAGAATTAGATGAGCTGGGCTGATTTGATGGTACCTTAATAGGTTTGGAAATTCAAGCCAGTGCAAGGCTTGTATACACTTAACTTACTTAACACAAGCCCCACAGTACAATTCTGGCTTTTATAGTGACAAAGAATGCTTTACGTCTTATAACATCAGCAGAATCAGTTGAGAAGAAGATGCTACTAGCAGTGTCCCACATGCTGGTATAAAATGGTCTCTTGAATGTCAACCAAGTGAACAGACACACACACACACACACACACACACACACACACACACACACACACACACACACACACACACACACACACACACACACACACACACACACACACACCCCCACACACACAGACACACACACACACCAGTTGACTACAGTAAGAACAGAACCCCTGCCTAAGTATACTGACTAGACAACTCAGTATTTAACACATGCTTGATGGCACAAGTATTTTATAATGCTGCAGGACAATTTACAGTGGATGACACCATCATTGGATATTTGAGAGAAGATGGTGTGAGGCCTGAATTAAATGGATGCATAGGCATGTATAACTGTCAAAATATTGGTACTCCATGGGATTGTACTGATGACTACAGGCTACACAGTTCTGTTCTTCTCACTAGACACACACACACACCAGTTGACTGTGGTGAGATTAGAACCCCTACCTAACTAGGTATACCAGCTATAAAACTCAGTACTTAACGCAAGTGGCATGGCACAATTCTGATTTTTGCAATGTTGCAAGGCAATTTATAGTGGATGACATCATCACTGGATGTTTGAGAGAAGGTGTGAGGCCTGAATTAAATGGATTTGTAAGCATATACAGCTGTCAAAATATTGGTACTCCATGGGATTGCGCGCGCGCACACACACACACACACACACACACACACACACACACACACACACACACACACACACACACACACACACATACCAGTTGACTGCAGTGAGATTAGAACCCTTACCTAACTAGGTACACCAGCAGAAAACGCAGTACTCAACACAAGCACCACAGCACAAGTCTGACTTTTACAATGCTGAAGGACAATTTGCAGTGGATGATATCATCATTGGAGGTTTTAGAGAATATGAGGCCTGTATGAAATGGATGGCTAGCCATGTACGACTGTCAAGATATTAAAGATCTGCATGTCACCAGAATGATGAGTGTGCAAAGTATAGTATTTGTTGTTGTGCTTCCAATGTGCAGGCATACTTACAAACAATATGCAAATGGATGTCTACATTACTACAAGTACTGGAAAATCTGAATGTGTATTGTCAGTATAAAGATGTACATGATATATAAGAAAGCAGTTTTTATAGTGTAGTTGATATATTTGGTAACAACTACTCAGACAAGTTTCAAGTGCATGGGTGCAGATGAGAAATGGCTACATTGTAATATGTGTTCTTTCCTTATAATGTGCCTTCACTTTGGTTGTGTTTTTACAAGTAGTTTCTTGGGATGAAGACTAAATGGACAGTAAACATAAGTAATACATGCTATTGAACACTTTCCATAGCGTACTGCTGAGCAGCTGGTTTGCATGATCAATGACAAAATGTTTGCGTATGCAAGATACACATTTATATTGCTTTCCTCATTTGCACATAGCTAAGTGGCAACCAAATGCAGGCCTCTGCCTCTTTGATAACATTATGACAGCTGCATTGATTTGCTTACCTCTGCATAAGCACATTAAGCGGAGAGGCAAGGCAGTCAGCAGTGTGGATAGTACTGAGTCTAAGAAACACACCTGCTTCTTAGCTGACTCTGTGGCAGCAGATGTAAATATATTGAAAGATTTCTTCTTGAGCCCAGATGATACAGGGTTCTAATCCAAGTGTATCTAATAGTTTTAAATATGTAGTTATAATACAATGAAATCATTTTTTTGTACTGCTTTGACTGTGTTACCCTAGCACAGCATGTTTAAGCAACACTGCAAAGAGGTAACCACACCATTGAAGAGCCATTCACCATTACTCGGCTTTGATGCATGATGCCAAACACTTTACAAACACAGAGGATAAAAAGTGAAGAACTTCACTGGGTTTTTCACTTATGTGTGTAGTGTGTGATTCTGATTTTTGACCAGATTAAAGTGTTAAAATGAGGTATATAGTAAACTGGTGAAATTGGGGGCAAGCAGGGGGAAGAACAAAGGGAAAGCAATATGGGAATGTGCAGAATGGATGTAGGAAAGAACTATAGCTAGCCACTTCTTCAACAATGTAAAATGAAAATATCTGCAGAATACTGTCTGAATTTGAACTCTCACCGCAACAAAGAGCAGTGACAACAACACAGTAATGTTGTATAGCCAATTGGACAGAATCAAGTGTGTCGAGCAGACACATCTGTGCAGTAGAAAGCTATGTATGGAATGATATGCTGTTTTGTGGGACAGGTGCCCATTATTTATTTTTTACTTCATTAAAAAAAGAATCTTGGGTAAGGAATGTAGGCATTTCTGGGTCAGGTAAATGGGGTAGGTGAGGAAGTGGATGCAGACAAACAGGACAAACAAGCCAAGACAGTGATGGACACAGCAGGTTGGGGGACACCATGATTGGGGATAGATAGGGGACATCGGATACCCATGCCCATCCAACATGAGGACAATGAGAATCTAGTCCTCACCTGCAGGACTGTCATCACTGTCCCTTACTCCACTTGACTTCTTTTCTTACAGACCATAAAAGAGAGCATCCTCTTCCTCTGGCATAGGTGTGCATCAGTGGTGCTGTGCATGACCCTACACACCAAGCCTGGCAACTCCTGGTGGGTGATAAAATCTCCACCTCCAACACTACTCCCAGAGGGTATCATAGCACCAGCTGCTTGAGTAGTGCTACTTGATGTGGAGGGTTCAGGTAGTGCAGGGGCAACAGATGGAGTACTGCCAGGTTGGGTTCTAGATGTACTGAGCATTGGTACAGGAGCTGGGTAGAGGCTGAGCCACTAGGGTTGGCCTGCATCCCTGTGCTGCAACGCATTTTGTGATTTGTCAGAGATGGAGGATATGGAAACATTTTGACCACACATAGAAAAATAAAAAAAAAAGAGAGATAGGGGTTAGGGTAAGAGAAAAAAAAAACATAATGAGTACCATCATATATGACACACAATGCATTATCTCATTTAAGTATACTTCTTATCAGCTACAAACTATAATGATTGCTCAACGTAATCCTTGCAAGATGCATATATTGCACATATACCTCATCAAATTATACAGATTAAGTTAACAGCAGGGCATTTATGCCACTTCTGTTGAAATTATTATGTAATATTTTTAAATGATTTTGCTATATATTTATAATGTGTGGTATTTGATCACACAATGTCTGACTGTTGTATTAAACTTGACTCTACAGTTGGCTTGTGCAACAGACTGAAGCATGCATGCATGCTTATACAGTTAGGATATGCATGCTTAATTTGTTACTACTGTGTAATAGAGCAATACTTTAGCTAAAATAATAGTTACTGTTTGCTGCATACATACCCCTTGCTTCCTTCTGTCTCTCTAAATTCTCAGCATGGGCCTCCCTGTTCACCATTATCTCCTGGTTGGCTGTGAACAAGAGAGGAACATTAAACATATCACTCTTGCATATATGCAGCTGCCTATCTAATTTTAATTCATACTTACAACTGTGTGTTGTCAGCAGTCCTAAACTCAGCCAGCTGCTGGTTAAATGTATCCTGCTTGCACCTTTTGAGGTCATTAAACTGGTGCCTGCACTGTTCATAGGTTCATAGGTAGGTACTAGGCTATTGGCCCTAGGGCCTATACAAGCCTAGCCAAAAAGGTACCCTGGCTTTCGCCACCCAAGAAAATTATTTTCCTGTGCCCCTGTCAAGCAGAACCACAGAAGTGATCCTCGGAGTGAATTTCCTATTACCCATCCAATCATCAAGATTTTTCTTGAAGAGTGTTAATGAGGAGCTCTGTCTGACATAGATAGGTAGTCTGTTCCAGAGTGTGGGAAGTCTCTGGGACAGGAATCTATCCCTCCAGCATGTTCTGTTTATTGTGGTGACAAGGTTTAGGTCTCTAGAGCGTGTAACTTGGAGGGATTGGGATTTCTTTAAGTGGAGCATGTCCAACAGCTCTGGGTTTGACATAGCTTTGTATGTTAGGCAGAGATCGCCTCTGAGTAGGCGATATGCGACGGAGTAAAGCAGGAGTTTTTTGAGATGATCTACATAAGGCATCTGTTTGAGACAAGTAATCCTCTTTGTGAGGTATTTTTGCGACTTTCCAGTTGTTGTAGATGTCTTGTGAGGTACATACCAAAAGAGGCATTGTACTCTATAATGGGTCTAATGAGTGATGAGTAGAGGGAAACAATGACCTTTTGTGATGAGGTGTGCCACGTAGAAGGATTTCCTGACCACTGTGGCGATGTGATTATCAAAGGAGAGACTACTGTCCACCTGTGTCCCAAGGTCTCTTATCAAACATTTGGTGTTAAGTAGACTACCGCCTATGTGGTAGTTCATGGGTACAGAGTTTTTACCAAAGGGGATGACAATGTACTTTTTGGCATTGAGCTTGAGACCATGTCTTTGACACCAGGCATCTGTCTCAGTGAGGCCCTTTTGTAGGATGTCCACATCATTAGGAGTTTCAATTATGGTTCCTAGTTTGCAGTCATCTGCGAATTTAGTTAGCCAAAGACCTTCTGTGTTAGCTTGTACTTCAGAGAAGTAGATACCAAACAGGAGAGGACCCAGGACTGAACCCAGTGGTACTCCACTTGTCACTGGTCTTAAGTCTGATTTGGAGTCTGCTACTTTCATGGTGTGGGTTCTGTCTGTAAGCCAGTTGGCAACCCATCTTGTGACATAGGGATTTATACCTAGTTTAGTGAGTTTATCTATAATTCCAGAGTGGGGGATGGTGTCAAATGCCTTGGTGAGATCTAGACAGCCTGTGTGAACCACTTTACCCTCATCTATGGCTTTGGTGACTACTTCAAAGAAGTCTATCAGGTTTAGGAGACATGATCTGCCTTTTACAAACCCAAACTGTGTGGGGTCCATAGTTTGTAAATTTCCAATGTCTTTGTTTATGAGTTCCATGATGATACGTTCCATGGCCTTGCAGACGAGGCTCATCAGGCTAATGGGGCGGTAGTTCCCAGGGTTTTTTGTGGCCCCCCCCCCTTTGTGGAGTGGGACAACTGTCATGGTGCACCATTCAATGGGCACAAAGCCTGAGGTGAGGCTATGATTGAACATGGTACTTAGGTGGGGTGCCAGTTCATTCTGTAGTTCATGTAGAAGGCAGCCTGGAATGTTGTCAGGTCCCATGGATGCTGTATTCTTGGCTTTGGAGAGTGAGGTTTTTACCTGTGCAGCCGTGATTACAGGAACTTTGCATTCTTCCAGTATAAAGATGGGCCCTTTAGGAGGTGAGAGGGGGTAAAGTTAGCACTGAACCTATCTGCCAGGATGTTGGCAATATCAGTTGGTTCTGCATATTTAGTGTCATTGTGCTGTAACTCAGAGCAGATCTGAGTGTTGCCATTGAGATTTGTGACATAGCTATAGAATGCTTTGTGGCTGTCTTTCGAATCAGTGGCAATTTTGTTTTCATAACTAGCTTTAGAGGATTTTATGAGGGATCTCAGCTTCTTACTGAGGCTGACCAGGGAGTTCCTCCAGTCATGGGATTTTACTCTTTTTTTGCAACAGTTTCTTTCTTCTGTTGTAGAGTTTGTTTATGGCAGAAGACCACCAGATTGGCTTCCTTTTTTTGGAGGATAGCATCTTGATTCTGTTAGGGATAGCATGATCCATGCACTCATGTAAGTGCTTATAAAGTGCATTTGTGTAGGATTCAGCAGTCGTACCTCTATTGTCCATCTGCATGGGTGTCGCGAAGTTTGTCACTTCTGTCTTAAGAAGTGTGAAGTTGGCTTTGGAGAAATTTTTTACGGTTGTTTCCCTAATGGGGGGTGGGAGTGGGATGTGGATGTCTAGTGTGATTAGCTTGTGGTCAGATCTGACCAACGAGGAGCTGACCTCTGGTGTGGAACACCGGTCACCCATGTTGGTGATGACCAGGTCTAGGATATTGCTGCCCCTGGTGGGGGTGTGGATAAGTTGATCCAAGGCATTGGAATTGATGATTTCCAGAAAATGTTGAGCAAAAGAGTTGGTACATGAGTAGTTTTCCCACTTAATGGTAGGGTAGTTGAAATCACCCATTATTCGAGTATTGGGTTGTACCTTAATATTTTCCAGTGTATCAAGAAAAGAGGAGTGGGAATCTTGGGGCATGGTGGGAGGTCTGTAGCAAGCTACAATCTGGATAGCGGTTTTGCCCAGAGTTAGTTGAACTTGGATAATCTCGGATGCATTATGCTGAGCAACTAGCTTGGAGGTGTGTTTCGGTCCGGGTTTGATGGCCGAAAGGTTTGGTATGAATTATAGCCTGGTAATGCAGGGGGTGCTCTCTGCAGCTTTGAACCAGGTCTCTGTCACTGCACAGATGTCAATGTTCTCCATTTTAAAGAGTGCCTCGAGTGAGTGCATTTTGAGGTTTAGGCTTCTAGCATTGAGTAGCATTACCCTCAGATTTTGCTTGCTTGTACCTGTTACAGTGGTGAATTTGTTATTTGAACCTTGCCTAAAAAAGGCACTATAGGAGTGGCAAGAGCCTTTGCCAGTATCCGGAATCCCAAGGGCAACAGGTGCAGGTCATCTCTGGCAAAGCAGCGTGGTCTGTCGATCATGTCATACCAGGCAGACAGATACTGGATTCCCTTAGAATAACACCAGAAGCTTAGCCAATTGTTAAAGTCAATAATTTTGTCCTTGTACTGTGGTGTCATTCTGGGTGATGGCAGGATGCTACTCAGGGCTAGGGTCATACCAGCCTGGGCTACAAGCTCGGAGAGCTCCTCCATGTCTCTTTTCATGTAGTCCAGGGAGGTACGTTTCAGGTCATTCACACCAACATGGACAATGACAGAGTCATATTAGTACTTGTTGTGGAGTGACCTGAGTGTGTGCGTTATGTGGCGGATCCTGGCACCTGACAGGAGCTGACAGTAACTTTTTCCTTGTTTAGCCTGGTGAGTGGAACATCAGTGTGCCTGACTATAGAGTCACCTATGACTAGATTATTGGGTACGTTATGCCTTATGGGCTGTAGTTGAGTGGTACACTGAGTATATGGGCTATGTGTCATTTGGGCTGTGTTGGGGGGTGGAGGTTGCTTGCATTTCTGCTTTGGAGGTCTTTGTTGTTTGGGCAGATTTGTACTGAGAGCCTCCACGAATGTAGGTGTGTGTTTTGTGTTTCTGTGTGTGTGTTTTGGTGACATAGGTTTTGAGGGACTATGTGATGAGTGTGGTGTGGTGCAAGTGTTTACCTACTCCTCTTGACTGTCTAGGCCAGTCTTTGGTGAAGAGAGCTTTGCTTCCAGTTTGGCTATATAAGTGCATCTCTCACGGGTTGTAGTGTTGGGTGGTAGGAGGAGAGGGTTGTCTGTGTACATGAGGCAATTGCTGCATTGTCCCAAGATGCCCAGATTCATCAGGTAGACAGGAGAAAGCACCAGGAGCTGACCTTTAGACTTGCCTGAATATGTGCTTATTTATTAAGTACTAAAAACTGTTTTCCTCTAGACAAGTGAAGAAAGTTGAGTGCTGTAGTAATTTGTAAGTTATTTAGTTTACAATGAGTTCTGAACAAGTGCTGAGATCAAATAAACAGATGAGTGCTAAAACTAAAAAGCTGGCTAGTTGCAAGGGAAATTTTGAAGAACAGACTTTATGGCGCCAAGAATAGTTTAACCCCAGTTAAGTGTGGGGGGGGGGGTTAGTTGCTCATAAGCAGTCCTGGACACATCAAATCCGTATCTGACCTGTCACAGGAAATGGGGGAAGCAAGCTTAGAATTTTTTTTCAGTAAAGTGGAAATGGAGAAAGCTGGAACAGAAGTTCATTCAACATTAAGAATCTGAGTAGGTTGGCCTTCACAAATGTTCTCTATTAGATTGAGTGAATTAATGACACTAGACTGGGAGGAGTGTCACAGATCAAATATACAGTATGGACGGGCAACTGCAAAGCCATCAAGTATAAGAACACACAACACTAGGGAGGATGAGTGAGAAAATTACAGTTCCTAGCTGTAGCCACTAAATGAAAGTTTTAAACAGATCAAGGAGCGGAGACAAAAATGCACAGAAAAGCACGGATAGAGCACTCACAAACAGAAAATACAACTCTCAGTATGAAAAAGCAGTTTACAGTTAAGTAATGTTAAAACAGTATAAAACAGTACATAAACGCTGTGAAACAATAAATAAAAGCTTTATAACAGTGCAAAAATGTAGTAGATCAACTGTATAAAACAATTATAAGCGTTTCAGAAGTGCAGTTCAGTGAAATAAGTGTAAGAAATAACTTATCCTGCTCTTGGAATCTTAAGGAATTTCCACTTATGCAATGCAATCCAGAGCCTGACAATACAAGCAGCACCTTTATAAGACACAGGGTTTATATAGCAGTACGAATGGAAGAGTTGGAAGATCAGATTACTACTCAGCCCCTGCTATTACCTAATCACTCGTACTACAGAAGGTCAGGACGCCTTGTTACTCTCAATAATAATGAAGACAATCAGCAGAATATGGCTGCCAGAAACACAGGAAACTCAAACAAAACTACCAGCCTACACAATAGGCCTCTATCAAGATTTTGCCACCTGAGCAGAACACAGAAACCTCACTTTAAAAGCATAGAAAGAACACCCTCAAAGTTCTCCAGTGCATGGAATGCCAATCACACTGGAGACAGTCTTTGGCAGAATATTCCATGCCTCAAACTTGTATTGGGAGCTGGTATAGTCCCCTTGCAAGAGCCTTTGTCTGTGGCACTTTACAAGGAGTCTAATAAAGGTTCTAGACTCCTCAACATTTCACCTCTGCTCCCTAAATTGGACACATTTCCTTCTACCTCCAGAAATGTCCGATCAGGGCAAACAGCAACAGATTAATAGATAATAGTGCTTTCCCACCAGTTTGTGTTATCACGTTTACTTCTAGTGAACAAACCCAAACAACCATGACAACCACATTTACGTGACATTAAGTGCCAAACAGATAGGCAAGCAGATTTTGAAATAGGAAGCTTAATCTGACAATTGACATTTGTTGTTGGGTTGGTTGCTGCTGTAACTGTTAGTTAATTCAGCTTTGTAGGCATGTACTTGGCGGCATAAATTTTATAACCTGACACTTTTTTGTGTGGCTTTACACACTGGTAGAATAAATTTGTACAATCTGGGATTCAAACCTATGCATTAGAGACAAAACATATTATTCCACATAGGTGATTTTTCATTCTTATCTCAGAAGAAGTGTTTGTTAGACATGTTCATGAATTATATATAAATACACATGACAGAGTGAGGGCTTAACCATGTATTGTTGTGAACTTCAAGGTCCTGTTTTATACAATCATGTGTGTTTGACTATCATTCTGGTATGAAGTCCATCCAAGACCAGAGCAGACAATTATAATTACAGAATCAGAATATTCAGTATATCTTTTGTCACACATAAAATTCATATGACTTCCACTGCTATACATACTTATTGTTATTTATAATTATTCCAAACACACCAACCAAGGCAAAAAATCAGAGCCGGACTCCACAAGTCTTTTTTAAGTTTTCGTTCACTTTAATAACCAACAAACTTCTTCAGAAAACATGTCACTGACAAAACACCTATTCATATATACAAAAATGAAAAAAAACACATGACTAGAATCAACAAATAATGACTAAGGAAAAATAATTAAATAAATAAATACCCATTTAAAGCCAAAACATTTATAAAAGCTACATGCATAATAAAAATAATTAAATGTACACATGCATCTTATATGCAAGCCAAACATTGACTAAAATCTTTGCATCTGCAAAAAACATTTAATATTTATAGTCTCATTTAACCCCAGGGGGTGATCTGCCTCCAAGGAGATTTCCCATTTACTTTCTTTACATTCTAAAATAGTTTTATAATCCCCACTCAACAAACTAGGTGTCACATTGTCCACTACAAAGAATGAAAACTTTTTTGAAGTTCTCACACACAAGAGTCATTCTAGCTAGAGCATTAGTGCTGTCTGTATTTCTAATGGCTAACACATGCTCTTCTTTTTCTTAAAGTTCTAATGGTCTTCTCTATGTAAACATAAGTGTAGGAATTGCACAAAGCTGTGTAAACAACACAGGTGGAATTGCATGTGTAGTGTGCATTACCCCAGAAAATTCTGTGTACATGCCTAAACTCAATGGAACTAGAATTAGCCACATACCTGCATTGTCTACACTTCCCACAAGTATAAGTACTTAATGAAGTGGACCGACCTCCAGTGTTGATGGGTTCCCCCCTCTCTAAAATGGTTTTTAAACTAACCACTTTTTTTGTAAGTAAATAGGGGTTTACTACCTAAGATCTTGGCCAAATCAGAATTGCCCAGAATCACCTTCCAATTGTCTGCCACAATATGTCTGATGACAACCAAGTCATTAGAAATGGGAACTGGAAAGGCTAATCTATATCTACCTTCCCTGATGCTTATCCGTTCCTCAGAGATGGCAAAATTGCCAATAGATAAAATGGGCTTACCAATGTTTAAGCGTAGGCTCCTAACCTCATCAACTATCCTTCTCAGCCAGATAGAATCATATCCTCTCTTAATGAAAAAATGTGCCAACCTATCAAGCTCAATTGCAAAAACCTCCTCATCACTGATTAAATGACTTAATCTAATAAATTGCCCTTTAATAACACCTTTTTTCATATGGTCATGATGTAAACTATCTTTATGTAGGTACTGGTTGACGAAAGTGGATTTTCTGAAAATTCTACTGGAAAACACTGAATTAATCCTATCAAATTCCAAGTGGACATCCAGAAGATCAATACTTTCAAAAAAACCACCTACTGTAAATTTCATAAAGCTAGTACTTTGATTTAAATCTGAAACAAAACTCAAAATGGTGTTTAAATCCCCCTTCCATAAGAAAAACAAATCATCTATATAGGGTCTGTAAAAAAGAATGTTGCAAGCCAAAGGATGCTCAGCTAAGTATTTGAGCTCCCACATAGCCATAACTAAATTAGCAAATGACGGTGACACCCTTGAGCCCATAGCAACTCCAAAGACCTGTTGAAAAATCAAACCATCAAACTTAAAAAAGTTGTTTTTCATAATAACATCCATTAAAACACAAATAGTGTAAACTTTAGCATTGTCAAAAGAAGTAAATCTAGATAAAAAGTCTCTCAAATACTCTAGACCAACATCTTGATCAATACTAGTATAGAGGGACATGACATCCAAAGATGCAAACATAAACGATGTATTAATATCTCTAAGATTACTGATTAACTCTAACAAATGCCAAGAGTCATGAAGATAAAATCTCATGTTCTGAACACTAGGATTTAACAACTGAAAACAAAAACCTCTAAGGAAACAGTCCTGCAGCGATAAATTCAGTGAATCCAATGAAAGCAAATAGTCGCTTAGTAAATATAATATTGTAAGCACTTTTATTTCACACAAGAACTTTCGGTAGGCTCAATATCCCACCTTCTTCAGACAAAACAATACATTCAAGGGAAAACTTAACTTAAATACTTTTTACCCTTGTTAATGACCTCATAATTGAGGACCCACCTACAATTAAAAACACTACTATTGAATACATAAAACCTTTCAATAAGTTCTGAAAGAACCTGTTATACATACTATTTTTAAAAAATCAATACAAACCACATGTATAAACCATAGATACTATTGTTCTATATCATATTAAAAAATATATTCATATTAAAAATAATAATAATAAACAGACAAATACATAACCCCACATAAAGCAAGGTATAATTCCATCAGTAAAAGGCAATAAAAAGCAGAAACAGCTGCCATAAATGTGGGAAATCATCAACCCAAACCAGCCAAGACCTCTAAAGCTGATAAGAGTCTACTGTGCTTACCAAATATATTAACCTGCACTGACAAAATGTTGCCTCCATATTTCTGAAAAGCATGTTAGGATTTACAAACAAAGTCACTAAAACTAATTTTGTGAACTGATCCTACCCTATACTACTAATAGTATTGGGTCCCTTGCTTATAAACCAAATAATGAATAGATCTAAAGTCCTGTATGTATATACAAAAACAATGTGTATATGCCTATATACAATACATGCCCACACATCATTTTAATGATGTAAGGATCTAAAGTCCTGTATGTATATACCAAAACAATGTATATATGCATATATGCAATACATACCCACACATACCCCCCCCCCAACACACACAGAAAACATAGGACTGAACAAAATGTAAATTATCTACAAATTATCTACGCAAGGCCAATAATTTTAAAATACAAGACAATGACACCGCTTCATTAATTCCTGGATATATATATGCTCCTGTTCTAATTTGTCAGAGTAACTCTTCTTTTTCCAAATTAATTTGCCAAGGGCCACTATTTACATCAGTTACAACTTGCTTAAGAACAGAGAAATAGAAAGTATGGTCAGGGTGTTCTATAACATGGCGGGCCAATGCATTCCTTAAATCCATCTTTGATGTTGCATAAAGATAACACCCTTCGGTCTTTCCTATATAGAAAGCGGTACATTTGTTGCATAAGGCCACATACACCACTGCCCTTGCCCCACAATTAAAGCTACCCATAACTTTATATCTCTCTTTATTGATTGTAACTTGTGTTCCTTCCTGTATATTCTTACACTGGTGGCATGTCCCACATTTGGTCATACCTTTATATTTGTTAAACCCTACTTTTTTAGTTCTTTCCAAAAGGGATTTTAAACTAAAATCCTTTCTAAATGTAAGGTTAGGTACTGACCCTAATGTCTCAGTTAATTGTCTATCCTCCCTAATAATGGACCAATTCTTCTGTAAAATGTCCCTTATTAGACGATGGTCAATCGAAAAAGTACACAAGAATTTTATGTTAAAATTAATTCCTACTTTATTCGATCCCATATTTCCCAAACTAACTTGGTCCGTTGGAGTATCCAAGCTCTGTGGGTATAGGATAGGTTTGAAATGTCCAGAAAGCCTTTTCATCTCTACCTCTTTCTTAATTTCAGTTAGAAGTATCCCAGGGTAGCCCCTATTCAGAAACATGTTAGTAAGTTTATCGCATTCATTTATAAAATCCACATCCCTAGTAGTCATACGCGCTGCCCTTACCATCTGTCCTTTTACTACAGCTCTTTTTTGATGGTAAGGGTGGCAACTACTGAAATGTAGAAACCCATTTGAATGTGTGGGTTTGCGATAAATCTCACTAACGAATCTAGATTCGATATAATCTTTACTGAGGAGAATGTCTAAATAATTAATTTGGTTAATGTTAACCTCATACGTGAAATCCAGGAAATCTGTAAACGTCTTCATATTTTCAATAAAGCGCTCAATACCATCTAAAGGGCCCTTCCAAAGAAAAAACATGTCGTCCTAGTACCTAGTGTACCAGGCGACATGCTGTTGAAAGCCATCATCCTTAAATAGGAATGTATTTTCCCACTGTGCAATTATGAGGTCATTAACAAGGGTAAAAAGTATTTAAGTTAAGTTTTCCCTTGAATGTATTGTTTTGTCTGAAGAAGGTGGGATATTGAGCCTACCGAAAGTTCTTGTGTGAAATAAAAGTGCTTACAATATTATATTTACTAAGCGACTATTTGCTTTCATTGGATTCACTGAATTTATCGCTGCAGGACTGTTTCCTTAGAGGTTTTTGTTTTCATTGGTTTGTTTGGCGGTTTGAGTTCGAGGATTTAACAACTGATCTAACCAAATAGAGATGATTTCAGTCTTGGAATATGCAGCAGACACTATAGGCCTAAAAGGGGGGTGTGCTCTGTACTTGTGTACTTTAGGAAATTCCGACTAAAACTGCCAGCCTAGGATATTCAGCACATAAATTTTTATAAGTAGAATGACTGATTTTACCTTGACAAAACAAATCAACTAACATCACATCCACTTTCCTAAAGCAATCATGGACATAATCAGCATCTACTCTCTTGTAACTGTTTTCATCATTTAGAAGTGCAAAAAGAGTTTCTTTATAGTCATCTACCTTCATGATGACTATAACCCCACCCTTGTCAGCCTTCATGATGCACAAATCCCTGTTATGGGCTAAAAACTTAAAGCCTCTTTTTAAGCAGAGTTTTAATTTATTTATAATTATGTTTCATTTTTATATTTGGTTTATAAAAGTGAGTGGACAAGCATTAATAAAATTGTGATTGTGCTAGATTAGAACAGCCATTAATGTGCACAGTGCCCATTGCAACTGAGACCTTGTTTGTCAGAGCTGTTCATTACTTATACATTATACATTAAACAGTTGAGTGTTTAAACATGTATGTGTGACACATGACACTTCAGTAAATAAATGTGCAATTGTAGAACCATAATTTTACTGGTACCCACAGTTACACATTTAACACACACACACACACACACACACACACACACACACACACACACACACACACACACACACACACACACACACACATGCATATATATATATATATACACACACACACACACACACACACATATATATATATATATATATATATATATATATATACACATGCTTAACTCCGTAAGATCAGCTGTATAGTCCCACGCAAGTTGGTATGAGGGAAAAAGGACCTGCTAACACAGTTGCTAATACACGGTGTTTCAGATTCCCATTTGGGACATGTTTCAGTAGGGGACAATCTTATGATAAAAAATCAGTGTGATTAAACAGCTGATCTGACAGAATTAAGCATGTTACAGTTGCACATTATTTCTTGTCCTTTTATTTTAAGTTTATTTTTAGATTATGTTGAGCTTCACTGTATGTGCTGTATGCATGGAGCGAGGGGCGATGATTCAATTTATTTAATTATGGCTTTAAGATGAAAGCAGTTTGAAAGTGTACAGCATTACATGTGGTAGCTACTTTATTTACATAATGCAGCCAAGCTAAAAAGTGCAGAATACTAAAAGAGCAGCAACATTGTTAGGGCCCCTAAAGGGGTTTTTCATTGCCTAAACTTGGACTGAAGATACACAGCAGCAAATCATTAGGGAGATGTTTCACTTAGTATCGAAGAGAGATGAAAATGTCTGTAATTTCTTTGAAGGAGGAATGTTAATTGGTGGCTCTGGCAATAAACTAATTTATCGACATTATGCCACACTGTACTTTCCCTTCTGTGTGGATTCTTCAGGAAGTGAACTTGGAATTTTAGATCTAATTCAGGTATTTGTGTAAACGATAGACAAATGTTTTGAGAATGTATGTGAACTGGACTTAATTTTCCATGTAGATAAGTCTGCATCTGATGAAGTGTTTCAAACGAAAATGTACTTGTGGAGTTGTTTTAATGTGGTGTATCTCATTGAAATAAAATTGTGGAAATACATTGTGTGACTGGACTTTGCTTCTTTTGGTACATAGGACTTTTATTAGTGACATTCTGGTGCCTTTGGCGTATTTTTGAACATTGCAAAATAAATGTTACTACACATTAAACATTTTGATAGAAGTCTGGATTTGAACTGTCATACCAATGAACCTACAAAGCACAGTAAGGTTGTCATACTTTGTTGCCACAGAAACAGCTTTGCAGCAGAAATGCAAATCATTGTGCATAAAAGTGCCATTTCATCCACGGTATTAACAAGACATATAACACTTGTACACTTTCCATTGTTTGTACATGTGTTAATTACAGATTTAGTGCAAAGACTGATCACAAAACCATTTATGAGTACTGCTGTGTTCACTCTCTTATTTGAGCAGTGATCTCAGATATGCAATCTGTAAGACATTTTGTATCACTGTCCTTAAAATGTATGTGAATATTAAATGACAATAATATACAGTTTTCAACAAAGGCAGGGGAGTTTGGTTATTAGTGAATGGAAATTGAGAAATATGTGCTACTCACTCTCATTTAAAACCTTGATACAATTACTTATACACTTTGTTAGTGTATCCTGGCTGACATACCCACTGCAGCTAAGAGAGTCTGAATTATTGTATATTCTTTCTCCCTCCCACTAACCATTCACAGTTGCAATTCATTAGCAACAAACACTGAAGTAGTGCTTACACTATGTTTACATCTGATACATGAATCAAAAAGTTTGGGATTCAGCAATTCCAATGAGCTCACACCTCATTTGCATCTTCACCATGCTCAGTGGCATGAGTCTAAACCATAACAGTATAACTGTGTATCTAGGGAACTTGAAGGTGAGATAATGTGTGTATTTGTAGAACACAGATGATTAACATTCATTTAGATTTATCTGCACAGAAGGCTTCTAATGTTGCTACGGTATGCTTGTATTTTTCAGGTACATGCTAGATTTGTTTACATGTCATGAAGAGAACTGTTATGCATATGCATTAGAGGATTAAACTTTTATCTGTATGCAATTCTTGCACTTCACTCTTGGTATAGGCATTTTGCCATGTATTGACTTTCATAGATAAACAGCCTTATTAACTGTCAATACAAGTTTTATTGTTAAAACTGGTTACTTTACAGTCTTTTCTATCTTATTCCATGGCAATGTAAAGTGCTATATTGTCAACTTTACAGGGGTATAATGCTTCTAAGATGGCCCATAAACACTACCAGGTGAGTGCTGGGCATATTAAGAGGCACCTAGCAATTCTATACAATTTACCTTTGGGTTGTACATGTGTACACATTTTGTGAAAATCGTGTGGAAAGCATTCGTAACAGGTGAATTATGTGTTATTCAAACTGTCATTTTCCTGTTGTTTTGGGGATAGAGCAGCCAAGTGCTATTTGTGTGTTTCCACATCACCAGTTGAGTTTCAAGAGTTTTGCTCTTGCAATTGTGTAGTCATCCTGGTATTTCTGTGTGTACATGGAAATTGTATGTAATTAGTGGCATGTTGTAACATGGCATTCAGGAACTGATGTAGGATTCTGATGCTGATGCCTGTGATATCCCCAGTATATGCCCCATTAGCCTTTGAAAGGTTTTTGCAGCTAAAACTCTAAATGCTATGCATACCTTAGTCTCCACAGGTATTGGTTCCCTTTGGCTTGCCCTTGCTGCCATTTGTGGATGACAAAGGTTGCAGAGTTCCTGTAGTGTGTGTCTCTAGCCACCCTGTAGCACTCTACAATTTCCACATTATGCAGACCACATTAAGTTAACAGGGGTCTAAATACCCTTTTTCTTCTTGGCCAAGGTTTATTTGCAGCAGCAGTGGGATAGACTTGTGCCTGTTACACATACTTAAGTATAACAACAACTGCAGCGCCAACAGTGTTTCTGTGTAGAGTACCTTGCGTGGCTGTATTCCCATAGTTTTTGTAATTTACGGGAAAAACCTACACTGAGTCTACACGATTGCTTTATAGCTTGTTGAATATCTCCTCCATCTTGAATTGGTTGATTAGCATACAGTTCAGCTACTTATGCTGTAATTAGCATGCCACAATGTTTACCGTGTTTGCACAGCTCTACATACCATGTAGATCCACTTACTGAATACAAAACAGTGCGCTACTGTGTGCACATTGTGGCACAAAGTGAATACAGCTTTACCAAACCCTGTAGGCTTTATTGAATCTGCACCATAGGCAACACAGGCACAGAAATTTCAGGGATCACAAGGGGGGGGTTAGTGAATGATGTTTTTCTTAAAAAAGAAGTACAAAAGTCAAGAGTAGATGCAACTTCTTCCAGCTTTCTCAGGTGAGTCAGAGTTTTGATTCAGATATAGGAGGAGAATAAACAAGAGATGCACTACAGATGCTTCATGATCCCCACTCTATACAGGCTTAGGTGTGAAATCAGTATGTCCCTGATAAACTGACCAGGTACGGGTACAGACAGTTAGAAGAGGCAAAGGTCCACAAGTGGCGTGTCTCTGATAAACTAACTGGGTATGGACAGAGACAGAAGCCAAGAGATTGTCCCAGCACTTCAGCCAGGATGACTGTTTCCTGAAGTGTGTGCAGTGACAGAGTGGGTCAAAGAGTGTGGGATCAACAAATGGTCATTATTCACACTTCAAATGTACTGATGACAGTAAAATGAAAATGAAGTTGTCAAGCCTTGGGGTTTCCTAAATCCAAGCTGCTGAAGATGGATACGGTTGTATTTGTAGACATGGTATAAAATGTACTAAAAATTGCTGTTTTCAGCAACTTCTTTAATCAAGAGAGAGTACTAAGACAGTAAAGCAGATTTACATAACAAGGGATGGTGTGTAAAGAGAAAGCACTTTATAGTGCCTACCTCCCATATCAAGCAGGACCACACATGATAACCATGGTATAAATGCCTGCCTTTCCCTCCATTATGAATTGAGCATGTAAATTTGGTTCATATACTCCAAAACACACAAGTTAAAAAACACGGATAGTACTGAAAACTTGCAATGTTCTTTGACAAGAAGCATCTCTGTTTTTGCAGGCTTGGTTTGATCCAAAGAGTAGTAAGTCAAACTCCTGCTTTTATGAAGATCGTTCTAATTTTTGTATCTATTTATCTACCAGTATAAGGCAAGACAAATTTGCAAATATTTTTTATGGAAAGCATATGACATTAACACACAGTCAAATAGATGTAAACACACCCACCCACCCCCACATGCACTCATGTGCACGCACACACACACAAGCACGCATGCGCACACACATGCACACATGCTCACACGCATGCACACACATGCACACACACACACACACACATGAACAAACCAAATACAGAGACTTTTACCTAGTAACAACTGGATCTGCAGCATGATCGGGTTCTCATCTTCACAGTTGGCCTCTGCCTTTCAGTTCTGTGTGACCACAAGAATATCTGAAAGCAAAACCACAAAACAGATTTTCACAAAAGAGCAGGTATAAATGAAGACTCATATAACTACCATGAATTTATAGCTCCATAAAGAAGGCCAGAACTAGCAGTAAAGCCTAAAGATTAATGCATCCTATCAAGAAACAAAATATTTTTCCACACATCCTACAATACAGCTTACAAGAGTAACTCATCTCTTATATTGTGATGCTGTTCTATACCCAGCTCTGAAAACAGGAAAAAAACAACAGAAGTCTCTTCTTTTGGATAAGACTTTAAACCAGGGCCCCATCTGCTTGAGTTGGTGATAGCTCAGGTGAATGTAATGATCCCATGGCACTTACTGAAAAGAATAGGGGAAGTTTTCCCATACCCTAGCCAAATTTCCCCAGTAGTATAAATACCACTTTGAGTCTCTCCTGAAAAGAGGCCACTGGCCTAATAGGACTAAATAATGTCACATCCCAGTATCCACTGCATCTATTAACAGTGTAATTTGTTGTATGTATATATTGTATTCTTGTATTGTATTCCGTTTTTGTTGTTACTGAAACCTTTAGTGGTCTTTGTCTCCTTGCACCTCTATCTTGTACTTACCTAGACTTAATTGTAAATATATATTATACACAGTCAAAGATGCCACTTTCTTTTAATTGCAAATTTTGAAACTGTATTTTTAGTGCTCATTCCTTTCTTGGTTTGTATTTTCCTATGTGTACTATTTCACTGTAACTACTATGTATAACTCAAAATATATGTTCCTCTTTTACTGTGAATTTATGTAGGTAATTACCATGGAGCTTTTCTCCATGGGTCTTAACTGAAAATGGGCTTCTGGAACAGTTGTACTAACCCTTTTAATAAATGTCAAATAAAATAAAATAAATAAAATAACTTGGTCAACAAAAGGATAAATAAAAAATAAATAAATAAAAATGTCAAGAAGGCGTCACCAATACATACTGGCTAATGTGCCTTAAATATATGAATCAGTGAAATATTGAAAAAGCCGACAACTGTGAAATCATGTCATCCAAAAACAAGGTAAAACAGTTCCATGGCAACAGCTTGTCACAGATCCAAATTTTTATTTATTATTATTTTAAAATGGCCCAACACTTTTTTTCCTTTAATCTGCACACCAATTAAATACAATGTATGACAATACCAAAATACTTGTATTAAAACACCTTTTTTAGCATGTTCCCTCAATAAAACTTTCCTACTTAAATTAGTATTTTATACCCTTATAAAAATCACGGTATAACATATAAAATATAACTGGGTATTCACAATCAATATATATTTAAATTATCTTTAACTTTTGAAGTTACAAGAAAGAAACATAAGCCCAATGGAAGGAATAATAGCATAATGGTTGAGTTGCCCACCTCAAAAGCAGAATGTGCAGGGGTTGACTCCCACCAAGGCAACCAGTCAAGCCCCCATAGTCTTCACTGGATCCAAACCTGGCACCAACCCATTAACCCATAATTTTATACATGTTCATTATAAATAATATCATTGTTTATGCACAGTTTGTAAAACCTTGCCTTAGATAAAAATAATAAAAATCATACAATGAAGTAAATTTCAATTATATATATGTATGTATAATGTTCACCACCATCACCTTTCCAGTGCCTTTAGCTTTAGGATACACCCAATAGATATATTTTCATTTAACTCCAGTCAGGATCCTGCTTCTAGGCATAATTGCCACATCAATTCTTTCTTTTCTAATAGTAGGGGCCATGGTCCCCCCTTTCATTCCTTATCAGTCTATCTATGCCCATAAATTTAAATGTATGCTCTAGATGTTTCATAATGTGTTTAGCCAGTGCATTGTTTTAATTTGCTTTCCTCATACTATATAGGTGTTTGTAAATTGTTTCTTTCAATCTCCTGTCCATTTTGCCTACATAGTATCCTGGGCAGAGGGTACATTGTGTCAAGTAGATTACTTGCTTTGTTTCACAACTAATATTTTCATTAACCTTATACTGTTTACCCTTGCAGAGGCAATCAAAAGTGCTTATATTATGATTGTTTAACGTTTGCACTTAATAAAAATTTGAATTTGTGACAAGCTGTTGTCGTGGAGCTGCTTTACCCTTCTTTTGGATGGGTTGTTTTGTTCCAGAGTTTTCTTAGTTTGAACTGTGAAATCATGACTTGCTACTGATTCTAAGATGGTCATAAAAACTAAAGTTAGCTCTTCAACAATAAAGATAAACTAACCATTCTATTTTTGCCCCTTGTCAGTTTAAAAGCAGCAGCCTTTGACTGCAATGTCCCTTTGCTACATCTCCTGAACATACCTTTTAACCTCCAAGCATTAAAAATCATACCACTCATAGGTTCATAAATTAGTACTAGGCTAACTGCCCTTTAGGGCCATTTGAAGTTTAGCCAGTTACCCCATGTCAGAATCAAACCCTGCACCTTGTGTCTTTAAGGTAAGCACCTTAACAATTATGCCATCTTCCCACCCCTGGATTTTAAATGTCTTAGCAAAGAGCCAGAAAGAGGAGCACATACTTATTTTTCACTTTAGGGTGTCTTTATATACTAGACCCTATGTAGTTATTGGCAGTGAATCTTTGTGTAGGATTGGTTTATGCATTTAATAAACTGTGTACCCATAAAGTGGTCTGGCTTTATAAAGACCACCACAGATCTTAGAAGGGGCAAAGCTAACACTAAGGGCCTAAGCCATAAAACTTGAGAGGTTTGCTCCTGATTACCATTAAATCAGTTTTATGCCTGTTTGTTAGGGTCCACTAATTTGTCTCTTCTGCTCATTCTGCAATAAAACTAAGTGAGGAAAAAGTCCCCATTCAAAGCTTTTAACATGAACATAGATTACACCATCCTGAATCAAAAAACAAATCAAAATATATAAAAACCAAGTACATCAACGCACCAAGCCAACGGAGCTCTGACCCTGTAAAATAAATAAGTATAACAATGCACACCAATTGATGCAGGGTCGCTGGCAGAGAGACTCCAAAATGCACAAAAATGTCCAAAGTATAAAATCCTACGAAACAACTTCAATTCCACTCAATGAGGCACAACAAGGAATGCGAACCAGTTCTGATTTATTAAACAAACGTTAGCACTTTCACCCAAAGGCTTCCTCAGACGTACAAACTCATTAGGTTACACAATGATTTAAATAGTAACTAACCAAATCCTATTGGATAACACCATGACATAATTAAATACTTAAAAAACTCTGTGTATATATAAAAAAACGATATGATGCAGCTCCCTAACAGAAAGGGTGTATAAATGTATGTATGAGTACTAAAACGTACACATATCAAAAACTAATAGATATATGTGTTAGAACAACATATAAATATATGTAAAACATACATTGTTGAGAAATACCACAGATATGAAAAAACATCTGTATAAAGAGCATAAATATATATGTGTAAATATGATATGTATGTATAAATATATAAAATATGTGTATATAAAATAAGTATAATAAATCCTAAAAGAGATGTTTTAGGCCCAAGAAATGACATGATACACACATAACATAACAATACGCTTTTTGGTATGCTTATACCATATTAGGTGTATTCATTTAGTGTTGATATTTACCACACTGTCATATGTACTAATTGTTTGTTAGGTCTATGAAATGTGTTTTTTATATGCATTTTATGTGTTCTATGTAATTTACGCTTTACACTCAGCACCATGTCATGTTGTTTTTATAGATAGCTGATACATGGTAGAAAGCAGTTTTAAGGATTTATCTATGGTATTTCTCAACAATGTATTTTTTACATATATTTATATGTTGTTCTAACACATATATCTATTAGTTTTTGATATCTGTACGTTTTAGTACACATACATACATTTATACACCCTTTCTGTTAGGGAGCTGCATCATATTGTTTTTTTATATATACACAGAGTTTTTTAAGTATTTAATTATGTCATGGTGTTATCCAATAGGATTTGGTTAGTTACTATTTAAATCATTGTGTAACCTAATGAGTTTGTACGTCTGAGGAAGCCTTTGGGTGAAAGCGCTAACATTTGTTTAATAAATCAGAACTGGTTCGCATTCCTTGTTGTGCCTCATTGAGTGGAATTGAAGTTGTTTAGTAGGAAATCAAAATATATGTCAAAGGCAGCACATACTTTCACTGTGATCAAGCCATTTTTTCAACTAAAATATACTATTGTGCCGCATAGCCTAATCTCTTTTCCACTGTTACTGTTTAATTTCTCCTTTTGTAGTCTGACTTGAAAGATGACAGAACTTAGATTACTACTATTGACTTTCTTGTCCTCCATTATAAATACACAGCATAGTATATCGTGCTAAGGGAGTAACACTCACATTATTAGTTGTGACCTTTTGTTAGTTCCTACTAACTGCAGACCCTTCTTTGTCTAGTCTGCAGCTACTAACTTTCAAACTAATTTTAGCTTATGGAGTTGTCATGTCATTAATGGCCCACCCCAACCCCCTTTTCTCTACACCTCTCACCTTCTTCCATTCTGACATCATCATCTCCGTGACTTTGAAAGCATAGTACTCTTTCACCCTATGGAAATGCACACTGTTTTCTTCCCTATGGCCTTGCCTCATCTCATAGAGAAAATATCCAAGTTATCTAGTCACAGGTAGTGATCCTTGTGAACCAGGAGTACCCTTCTCTTACCTGACTTGTATACTATATAAGGGAACTGTGTTGCACCTCTTACCCTTTATTATCCAATTGATACCCTGCATTGGCAGAGCACTGTATTAACAACTGCATCACTTGATTGTATTACTTAACACTATAATTCTATTATATTCAAATTAATTAATGATCAGTCTGTTCATTACTTTTCCAGTATTAAAACACCATTTTCTGGGTGCTGTCAGTTAAAACAGATAAACCTCTTAGTATGTTTGGCATATGCTATTCCAGTTACGGTTTTTGTATTAACAGTTTATATCTGTAAACCCTATTAAGTTGGAGCTTTGTAGAATCACCCAGCTTTCTTGTCAATTGTATTTTGCATAGTTAATTCATGACTACTTAGCTTTGATTTAAACTATAAGCCTAGCATTATATCACAGCATGTAATACTATGCTTTCCTCTCACTGAAGTGTTTGTCACAATTGTTTTTCATTGTTGCTGATCTGCTATTCAATTGGTAACCTATAAATAAGACCCATGTTGTAGCCCATGTACCCAGTAAACAAATGATTATGTAAATTATCTACTCTGTTAGCCTAACTGCTAATGCAGAAGAGAGGACTTTGAAACTATAGACATTTAGATGCCTAGATTTGATCGTCTCTGATGCCTTTGTGTCATTACTTCCTATAAATTAGCATCAGATTTGTGTACTTCATAATATTGCATGGCAGCAAATCTTTTTTCTTACTATTGACACAGCTTTTCATATTCTGAATGGCAACACTTTCTTAAAGACAGCAAATGGTGAATCTTTTATGTACCATTCACTAACTTGTCTCACTACAATGTAAAAGCCCCTTTTTCTGGGAAGACCTTCTGCTGTGAGTCTTGGACCAACTTTTTTGCTTTAAAGACCCAGACATCCGGGGTCTGGCAGTTTAGCTTAAAGGATTAAGACTATTACCTGCTAAAGGGCTACATTGTGTAGCCCTATGTTTGATTCTGTCAGTCTCCATCTCCATGTTGTATGATTCGGAGCAAATCATTGTATAAAACAATATTCCCCAACCTCCTCTGAAAATGGGTTTCTACCTAGTTGGGTTACATGGTTAACAATACATAAAAATAAACAGCTGACACTGTAATACATAGTTACTAAATAAACTGTATACCGAAGCATTCAGAAGAAACCACAGACTAAGGGATCAAATTATACCTGCAATAAGCAGGAAAATACACATGGAGTAGTAAGAAAGTAAAATAAAACAATAATTTTTCTTAAATATTACACATAAAGCATGAGCATAAATTATATAACATGAACAAGAAATGCATGGAAAACTAACGCAAGAGCCAGCTGTTTGAAAGCTGATCACAGATACTTATTTTGGATGATCTATGTCCAGCAGTGTGGTGCAGAGGTATACAAATGTGTGCCACTTGACGGAGATCCTGCAGCAGTCTTGGTTTTGATTCCCATAGCCTCTGTTTGTCTATTATATGACTTTGAGTAAGTCACTTAGCCAGACATTACTGCTGTGTCACCCCTAAAAAGGGGTTCTGTCCATTGTCCAGTGAACTTACCTGGTTAACAAAC
The DNA here is from genome assembly GCF_019279795.1 of Protopterus annectens. Lineage (NCBI taxonomy): Eukaryota > Metazoa > Chordata > Ceratodontiformes > Protopteridae > Protopterus > Protopterus annectens. Next base: position 785,939,390 of record NC_056733.1, on the reverse strand, counting down.
AGGTCATAGAGGGGAATTAAAACAAGAGAATTAAACAAAACTGCTTAACCTACATTTGATGACTTTTTTTTAGATATTATTAAATTAGTTTATAGCAGAGAGATAATCACAATTATTTTAAGATCAGAATGAAATGTAATTAATTATAAATTTTGGCCTAAGCTGGTATGACACCCATGCACTGGCCCAGTAATCAAGAAGCATCATTCCTCAACACTAGCACCACTGAGGGGCGTCCACATTGGGAAGATAACAAGTACACACACAGTAAAGTACAATTTCCCTTAAGAGCACACAGAGATCACAGTCAGTCTGGGGATGGTTTCTCCCTTTCTTTCCAGATCCCCAATAAGACTTCAGACTGGCACAGCTATAGGGTTCAGATCTCAGCTGAGTAGTCAAGCCAAAACCTCCAGTACCCTTTGTCCAACCAGTGCTTCATGTCCCTGCCCAAGCAGCTAACAGACACACACTTTGAGATATGATTTACATAAAAACACACAGACACTCCTGGAGAAGGCTGGCACAGGTTCACTAGCTATGACCCTTCTGCCCAGGCTATAAGGTAGTAGTCACTGCCATCAACTACTCTTAGCTACTCTAAAGGCCCTTACTAAAGGGTGTCAAATTCTATGTGCAATGTTAGTATTATCCAAATAGTAAGTGTGACGAACAGCAGGGCTATTGGAGTGGCTTATACAGTATCACCAAATACATGCAAGTACTCTAATAGCTTAAATTATCTCTACATAAAACAGACACAGTTAAAAGGTTTAAAAATATTTAATAATACATAATAAAAACACAAAACAATACTAATTAATTCAACACCGTGACAATAGAGAGTTCAGAAATCACAGGAAATACTTTAAAACAACTTTGTAGGATAGTCTCACATAAATGTAGAAAACAGCTAGACTAATCTGGCTATATTCCTATCTATATTTAAGAGAAATACTAAGGTCTAGGTCTTACTTACAGAGCAAAGCAAGTGCTGGTTCAGACACAAATACAAAATGCCATACTTTCTTTCAGAGATAGTCCTTAAACTGATAATACACATTACAGCTGAATCATCTCATATTACATCATTCTTGTCAATTCTCTGATTTAATTCCCAGGCTAACAGAGACTCAAAATTTAACATTTATTTTTTATCTGTACCTGCCAGGAAGCCACAGCAATAAAAGACACTTTACAGGTGAAATCTAGTAATGATATCTGTCTTAGGACAATAGAAAGAATTTCTAGCTGCATAAATCCTGTCTCCTAGCTTGAGATCACACACAGTCATAAAATCCTTTACTTATCAGCTTTCTTCCAGCAGGGTGCACTGTGGTTACATTTTGAAGCTCAGAAAATAACAGTTTTCTTACATTTGTCAAACAAGCCTGTGGATCATATTAATATTTACAAGGACATAGAATTAATTATCAAATTCTATCTAGCTAGGCTGGCAGCCTTCACAATGCTCCCCTGCACAGAGAACTCAAGCTAGTTTTTCAAGTGAGGCTTGAGAAACGTTGCTTCAGAGTGTTAGGTGTATCTGGGTATACCTTACACCATTCCCTGTCTTGAGAGTCCATCGGCGTTGGCATTGCTAATCCCACTGTGATGCTGAACTGACACATCATATGCTTGCAATCCCAGGCTCCACCTTAGCAACTTGGCATTTTGCTGGCTGGATTGATGTAACTATGTTAGGTGATTGTGATCTGTAACTACAGTGAATTTCCTTCCATGCAGATAAGGCTGAAGTTTCTGTAGTGCCCACATTATGGCTAGACATTCCTTTTCTACAGCTGCATAGTATTCCTCCCTGGGTTGGACCCTATGACTGAGATAAACCACTGGGTGCTCTTCTCCCTCTGAAGAAATCTGGCTAAGTACACCCCCACCCCATGGTTTGAAGCATCCACCTGCACAACAAATTATTTGCTGGAATCTGGACTGTCTGCCACAAGGGATCCTCCCAAAGCTTCTGTAAGTTTCTGGAATGCCTGCTCACATGCTGTGGTCTACACTACCCTATCTGGCCTATTTTTTCCTTGTCAGGTCTGTGAGGGGAGCAGCAATGGTACTGCAACTGGGGACAAATTTCTGTAGTATCTGGCTGTACCTAAGAATGCCCTCATCTGCTTTTTGGTAACAGGTGCAAGCCATGCTTGAATGGCTTCCACTTTGGCCGGTTCTGGCCTGATCTTAAAACTCCCCACTCTATGTCCCATTTAGGAGACCTCTGCCATACCCACCTGACATTTGCTGGGCTTAATGGTCAACCCTGCCCTCTGTAGTCTGACCAGCACCTCTCTGACATGCTGAAGGTGCTGTTGCCAGGAGTGGCTGTAGATGGCAATATCATCTAGGTAAGCAAGGGCAAACCCTCCTGCTCCTGCTAGGATATGATGTACTAGCCTATGGAAAGTCACTGGGGTATTTTTCATCCCAAAGGGCATCTTTGTGAACTCATACAAGCCAAAAGGAATCACAAAAACGAACCTTTCTCTAGCACTCTGAGTCAAGGGCACCTACCAGTAATCCTTGGTAAGATCAATGTTGGTAAGACACTTAGCCCCACCCAGCTGCTCTAGGGCTTCATCTGTCCTAGGCATGGAGTAAGCATCTGACTCTGTGTGACTATTTAATTTCCTGTAGTCCACACAAAACCTGGTACTGCCATCCTTCTTTGACACCAGCATCACTGGGGAGGCCCAGGGACTGTTGGACTCTTGAATTATCCATGGTACCAACATTTCCTGTATCTCCTCCCTCAGGGTCTGTTTGACTCTCTCAGGTAACCTGTAAGGGGCCTGCCTAATAGGCATTTGGGGGCCTGTATCCATCCAGTGCTGCACCAAGTAGGTGCACCCTGGTTTCCAAGTGAACATATCCCCAAAATCATGTAACACTGCTTGGATTTCTCGAACCTGGGTAGGAGATATCTGCTTGGACATTGCTACCCCTTCCACTGAAGTGTCAGTCCTCGTCTCACTGAGGAGATCAGTCACCAGATCTCCCTCAGTCCACTGCAAATACTCAGCACAAGGGCCTCCCTGTCATGATAAGGTTTCATCATGTTAACATGGTACAATTTGTGCCCCTGCTTCCTGCTTAACAGTTCTACCATGTAGTTAACATCACTGACCTTCCTTACCACCTTGTAGGGTCCTTCCCAGGCTGCTTGCAGCTTGTTGTATCTGACAGGAATGAGAACCATTACCTGCTGCCCTACAGCATACTTTCTAGCTCAAGCATTCCTGTTATACCAAACCTTTTCTGCTGCTGGGCTTCTGCCAGGTTCTCCTGGGCCAGGTGCATGAGTTCTATGAGACTTGTCATGAGGTTTAGCACATTTGCCACAACAGACTCCTTGTGGGATTCACACTCACCTTCCTATTCATCACAAATTATGTCTAGAGGCCCCCTCACCCTATGCGCATACAACAACTCAAAGGGTGAAAAACCTGTGGATTCCTGGGAACCTCTCTGTAAACAAACAATAGATGGGACAAATATTTGTCCCATTCCCTCTTAAACTGGTCTGCAAATGCCCATACCATGGACTTGAGTGTAGAGTGTAACCACTCAACAAGACCATTAGTCTGGGGATGGTACGGGGTGGTCTTTAGGTAATTCACCCTACAGTACTTCAACAGACAAGCCAGTAGGTCTGACATGAAATTAGCACCTCTGTCAGTCAGTATTTCTTTTGTGAAACTTAACCTGCTGAAAATCTCTAACAAAGCATTTGCCACCTTTTCTGCCTCAATGGAGGACAAAGCCACTGTGTCGGGGTATTTTGTAGCATAATCTACTACCACTAGGATATACTTTTTCCCTGTGTAATTTGGGGTACTCATAGGCCCCACAATATCCATAGCTACCCTCTGAAATTGCACCTCAATCACAGAAAAAGGCATCAAAGGAGCTTTCACCTTGTCTCCTGCCTTGCCTACCTTTTGGCACTGCTCACAGATCGTGCAGCACCCTGTTACATCTCTGGAAATCCCAGTCCAATATAGGTTCTGCATAATATGTACCTCTGGTACCCTCCTTGATGGCCTAAGCGATCACCTTCTCACATATGTAATTAAGCACAAAGCCATTAATTCCCAACAACCCTTACTCAGAAAGGTTAGAAACAATAAAAACTTTGGCCCTGCCCAATTCCAACAAGAACTAAACTCATGTAATTGGTCTATTCTAAAACACCTCCCCTTAGAGGAAGCAGTAGCATACTTTAATAACAAATTCCTTGAGATCCTTGATTTGCCTGTACCTGTTCATTCAAAGAGAACCAAGGCAAAAACTGCGCCATGCCTTTCTAAAGAGTCGAAACTCAAAATTACCCTTAGAAACAAAGCATGGGCTTTATGGCGTTCTTCTAAAGATTCCCCAAGATCACATTAAATACAGGCAATCCAGGAACAAAACCAAAAAATCAATTTTACAAGACAAAAAACAATACTACTGTAATTTACAGACAGTAAATCAAAATAACCCTCAGAAGTTTTGGGCAGGTTTAAATAATCGACTACATCCTGGACAAACTTCAACCCCAATCCCTGCTGCTACTGATAAAACCCCTGAAGATGTTTCTGACAGTTTTAACCGATTATTTACTGAGACAATTCAAGCCCTAGCTAGCCAACTACCTCCTAGTTCCCCTGGTCCTGAAAGTAGCACCCCTAGAAACCTACTCGCATTCAGCTTCCAACCAGTCACCACTTCACTTATTTGTACCTTGATCAAAAAATTAAAATCCACTACACTTTCTGCTGATCAACTCCCTGCCGAGTACCTACAAAAATCAGCTGGTGCTATTTCTTACCCCGTCTCAATACTAATCAATCGAACCATAGTAGAAGCTAAAATTCCCACCATATGGAAAATATCCTATGTAATCCCACTTTACAATGGAGGCAGCTCTACTGAATTCTCCAGTTATAGGCCAATAGCTATACTCTCTCCACTTGCAAAGATTATGGAAAAATGTATTCATAGACAACTCATGCACCACCTAATCCAGAATCACCTTATGGCAGACACTCAGCATGGCTTCCGTCCTCATCACAGCACTACTTCAGCCCTCCTAGCCTTTACCAACACCATAAACCATAATCGCAACAATAATTATATATCCTCAGCCCTCTTCTTGGATCTTTCCAATGCATTTGATATGGTTGATCACCAACTTTTAATCCACACCCTGCAAACATTCTGTCTAGATACTAGAGCCCTTCAATGGTTTCAATCCTACCTGAATGGTCGACAGCAAGCTGTCCTCTGGCAGAACAAACTGTCTAACCTTCTACCTAACACCCTTGGAGTACCACAAGGCTCTATACTAGGGCCTTTGCTATTCTCCATCTTCATTAACGACCTTTATACTGTCATCCCAAAAGTCAGCTGTATCCAATATGCTGATGACTCTACTCAGATTTGCTCAGCCACATCTCCAATATAGTTATGGTCAGCTACCCAGACCACATTTAATACAATAGAAAACTAGCTTTCTGAACGTCATCTGATCCTAAATCCCAAAAAAACTAAAATGCTGTTATTTTCACCAACACTTAGGTCTACCGCTTTCACCTTTACCATAAATTCAAATGATGGCACAATAATCTCCCCTGACCCCTCAACAAAACTATTAGATGTCATCATACACAATAATCTAAAATTCGACCTACATGTTAACCAAACTATCAAAACCATCAATAAAAAACTAGGGTCACTTTACAGAATAAAAGCCTTCCTAACCCCTCGAGCTAAAATTGCCATAGCTTGTTCTCACCTTCTTTCAAGCCTTCTATATGCATGCCCTCTACTCTCGAATTTAAACAAGACTGTCCTTAACAAACTTTCAATTTGCTACAACCACATTGCCAGGTATGCCACTGGGCTGCCTTTTAGGACACATCACTGCATCAATCTAAATCAGCTTGGGTGGCTTGAACTACCCAGCCTAATCCAGTATAACTAACTGACTATGGCCTATAAAATCCTCTATAATCCGGACAATACTCCTGCACTTAAAAATATTATCACCCCCTATAACAATCCTAGACCGCTTCGATCCTCTAACAAACTACTAATTCAGACTAGGAAAATTAATAACACAGCCGGTGACTCTCTCTTTGCAAACTCTGTAAGTAGATCCTGGAACTCTCTTCCAGCTGATATTACCTAACTTTCTACCTTAGGTCAATTTAAAATTAGACTCAAACAACATTTGTCACTCAACTGGCTATGTCAATGTATCAAGCCTGGCTAACTCTCTCTAGAATGTGTAAAAATCTGTTAACCAGTTTACTGTGTAATTTAATTTAATCCTGACTTGTGCTCAGGATTAACTCTAACCTGTGGAACTTGTTTAACTTGCTTACTTATGTAATCTCTGTAAATAGTCTGTTTGTAATATGTAATGTTGGTGTTATGTAATGCTGTATCTGCTTACCCTTGGAGCTTTTCTCCCTGGGCCTCCGCTGAAAATGGACATGCATCCAGTCGGCCTATCCCGGTCAACAAATGTAAAATAAATAAAAATAAATAAATAAAAATAATATGTCTCTTTGTATGTTTTATGCCCATATGACCTGCAAAGGGAATATCATGGGCTATGGCTAGAAGAGCTAGATGGTAGGCTCTAGGCACTACCAGCTTCTGTATTCTCTCACCTTCTAGTCCTCCCTCAGGGGTCCAGTCTCTATACAGTAAGTCTTTGTCCCAGTATACAGATTCCCCCTTCCCTTGAAAATCAGGTGCCTCACTAGCTACCTGCCTAGAAATGTAGGGTCCGAGAGCTGAGCCTGTCTCAAGTGTCTCTTTGTAATCCTTCCCAGCTCCCCTTCCACAGGAAGTCTGGTATCCTCTGACAGTGGTGCCTCACTGTCAGCCTGGGTACTACTACTCACCTCTGCCCTTGCAGTCACTCTGTCCAAGTGAACATCAGTACCCACAAGCAGCTGTGGTTCACCTTCATTCTCGCTGCTACAGGGTAGTTCCTTCCCTGAAATAACCACCTCACCAGTCTTGGCTGCAAGTCTGCGATCTGTCTGGGTCTCCCCCAGGCTACCAGACCCACATGCTTGTCTCCAAGCCTGACTATATGTAACTGCATAAACACATGGTACTGCCTTATCAAAATCATTCCCTATCAGGACATCTGCAGGATGGTAGTTTGGTACTGCTGTTGTCTCAAGGCACCCTACTATTGGCATTTTATCATTCCCACTTACTGGCTCTCCCACCTTTTGTTTCCCACCTTGCCTCTGTGTACAACTGTAGTCTACATGGCCCCACTGGTTGCATTTAAAACATTTAACCCTAGGTCCTGGACATGTACCTAGACTAGTGGCTTCCCCTGCTACTGGCAGATTCTGTTGGGACAGTCAGAACTGCCCACCATGGGTTTCTTTAGACCCATAAGCAGCATGGGGTGTCCCTTTCCTGTGCAGGGATGCCCTGCTTGCTAGATATAGGTCTCCCTTCTTCCCCAACTCATCTGCAGTAGAGCATTGTCTATCAGCTAACCAGATCCTCATGTCCTCAGGCAAAGTGCTAATGGCATGTTCCCTCACCAAACGGTCTGCCAGCCCTTCAGAAGTGGTGACCAGATATCCACTCACCCACCTATGAAAAGAAGTGCTCAGTTCAGCAACATATTCACACACACTTTCATCTGCCTTGCATATATGCTCACGAAATCTTTTCCTGTAAGCTTCAGGTGTTAGCTTAAAAATTCTATCAAACAATTATTTACAACATTATAATTTAAAAAGTCATTGTCAGACAGTTTAGACAAAATAGTTACAGCTTTACCATGGAGTAAGGGGGTCAAGAACTTTACCCAGAGCCCTTGGTCAACATTATACTGTTTACATACCCTCTCAAACATATAAATGAAATTATCAAAATTATCCCCCTCTGTAAACTCTGGAAGAAATTTACTGACCTTTTGTTCTTCTGTTGTCCAGTTGCTCCCTTCTCCATTACCTCCATGATTCTGGTGAAGAGTCAGCATCTCCTTTTCATATTGCCTCTGACTCTCCTTCTCTTCAGCCTCCAGACTTAGCAGTTTCTCATTTTCCTCAGTCTCTAGATGCCTCAGTCTCTCTGCTGCTTCTATTTCCAAATGTTTGGCCTCCAACTCAAGTCTCTTTAGCTCTAGACAGATTTTTAAGTCCTCTGTAGAAAGGTTGAGCTGTCCATTCTCTGAATGTTATACATCTCCACGGCCAGTCTGATCATCTTCATGGTTGCTATTATCGCATGCAGCTGTGACCAAAGCTGCAATCATGTCTGCCTTAGTGAGGTTTCCATGCACCAGTCCTCTACCCTGGCATGTCTCAGCCAACTGGCTTCTTGTCAGCTTGCCATACTCCTCTGCTGACATGCCTGCCTGCTCTCCTTGACTAACTAAGCTAACAAAAGAAATAAAACAATTGTGATCTGAACTCTGAATGTTCACTGCATGGCTGATTTAGAGTTCAAAAACACCTTCAGTGATCACTGTACACAAGCTACAGGAATTCACTATCCACACCACTACAAGCCAATTAATACGTGATGTGGTTAACTCACCACTATCAACCAATTAATAGTTGATGTGGATATCCCATCACTGCCACCAATTAATATGTGATGCTCATGCCTTAGCCCAGAAATCAAGGAGCCTCAAACCTCACCACTAGCACAAGTGAGGGTTGTCCACTTTGAGAGGATAAAAAGTACACACACAGTAAAGTACAATTTCCCTGAAGAGCACAAAGAGATCACAGTCAATCTGGGGCTGGTTTCTCTCTTTCCCTCCAGATCCCCAATATGACTCCCCACTGTCACAGTTATAGGGCTCAGATATCAGCTGAGTAGCCAAGCCAAAACCTCCAGTACCCTCTCTGTCCAACCAGTGATTTCTGTCCCTGCCCAAGTGGCTGACACACACACAGTTTGAGATTTGATTTATATACAAACACATAGACACTTGTGGGGAAGGCTGGCACAGGTTCACTAGGAATGCCCCCTTCTGCCCAGGCTATAAGGTAGTAATCACTGCCACCAACTACTCTTATCAGCTCTCTAATGGCCCTTACTAAAGGGTGTCCAATTCTACTGTGCAATGTTAGTATTATACAAATAGTAAGTGTGATGAACAGCAAAGCTATTGGAGTGGCTTATACAGTATCACCAAATACATGCAAGTACTCTAAGAGCTTAAATTATCTCTACATAAAATAGCCAAAGTTAAAATACTCATTAATGCAAGACAGTGACAATACAGAGTTCAGAAATCACAGGAAATACTTTAAAACAACATTGTAGGATAGTCTCAAATAAAGATATAAAACAGATAGACTAATCTGGCTATATTCCTATCTATCTCTAAGAGAAATACTAAGGTCTAGGTCTTACTTATAGAGCAAAGCAAGTGCTGGTGAGTTGATGTGTTCAGATTCAGACATAAATACAAAATGCCATACTTTCTTTCAGAGATAGTCCTTAAATTGATAATACACATTGCTGCTCGGTCATCTCACATTACGTCATTCTTGACAGTTCTCTGATTTAGTTCCCAGGCTAACAGAGACTCAAAATTTAACATTTCTTTTTGATCTGCACCTGCCACGTAGCCACAGCAATAAAAGAAACTTTACATGTGAAACCTAGTAATTATCTCTGTCTTAGGACAATAGAAAGAATTTCTAGCTGCAGACATTCTGTCTCCTAGCTTGAGATCACACACAGTCATAACATCTTTTACTTATCAGCTTTTTCCCAGCAGGGTGCACTGCGGTTGCATTTTTGAAGCTCAGAACATAACACAGTTTTCTTACATTTGTCAAACAAGCCTGTGGATCATATTAATATTTACAAGGACATAGAATTATTTACCAAGTTATATCGGGCTAAAGGTAATGGAAATAAATACTATAGTAACATTCCTAATATTTAATAACCTTTTATTGCTTGCTTGACCTTATTTATTTATTTAAATAATTAGGTGTATATTTTAATCTAAATGTAGATTCAGATTACTACTTTTAATTAGATTGCATACATTTTTTATTTATTTTTCTAATGTGTGTTCACTGCTTTTCTTTTGTACTTAATTATCTACCTTCATTTATGCGGCAGATGCACCTCCAAGATTGCACTCTGAATTTGGGAAAAGACACCATTTTTAAGCACCTTTCTGAGCTGTCATACTCGAGTTTTGTGCTAGGGCATAACAGTGGCCAGTGCTGACCACCACAGACCAATGTCCAGAAGTTAAAAAAGTGCAGCAGAGTGAAGTGTCTATCACCTTTTTAAGCTGTTCATTCATCAGAAGAATGATTAGCTTCTGGCTGCTGACTGCATGGCTACACTAGCTGCCTGAGTCAAGCAGCCAGGAACAAAGTATGCTGTGGGTAAGTAATGAAAGCTGTAACTATTCTGTGCTCCTACATTTTTCTGTAATTAGTAGAACATCAAAACAGCTACAATTCCATGCACTACAAAGAAGAAGTAATACGTTCTTGACATGGATGTCGAACTTCATCTCTGCTGCTGTTAATGAGAATTTATTGGCCATTCTGGGTCAATTCCAAAAGTCCTTCATCTTCCTCTCTTAAAACCTGGTTGCCTCGTGGTTTTGGCGTCTTTTCAGGCTTGTTGGCTGTTGGTGAAGCACCCACCAAGAGGAGAAAACGCTGAGAGAAGAAAGGAGCCACTTTTGAGACTTTAAGTATTTTTCCTCTGTTTATTTGCTAGGTTTTTCTGCATAGCCGCCTATTTTGAGCATTTTCTGGCTTGTTAAATTTGATTTCTGCATTAGTAACTGTATTTAGAGCACAACCTAGAGCTGTTTACTGAATTTCCTGTTTGCACTTATTTTTAAAATCGTTTTTTTCTCAAAACTTGCATTTATCTGTCTTTGGCCTAGCACTCTTGTGTGGGGTCATTTACTGCACTGTTATAACTTGTTGATACTTGTTAACCTCTGCTATCTCTGAAAAAAAAAAAAAAAAAATCTTGCTTTTTTCCCACTTTTCTGAGATTTAAAAAAGTTCAGTTACAGGCTTGCTGTTCTTGAACTGTTTGTAAGTTTCTGTGAGGCCATTTTTTGCTTGGGCTAAAGGAAAGTCTGTCTGTTGATCAGTGGCAGTGAAAAACATTGAGCAGCCTGCCTGCCCCTGTGGGAGTGGTTACTGACTTGAAACTGTAGTCTTATTGGCCATTCTGGATCAATTCCAAAACTCATTCATCTTCCTCTCTTAAAACCCTCTTTTGTGCGGTTTTGCGCATTTTTGAGCATAGCGCAACAACGGGCAGCGCCGCCTAATTGGGTTTAAACTATTCCTGGCTCCACAAAGTCTGCTCTTCACTTTTTTCCCTTAGAACTGCTCTATCTCTCAATTTAAACACTATATTCTCATTCTAAGGCCCTTCACTGGTCCAATTAAGTAATCCTACAAGTTATCACTATTAAACCACAAGCACTACCTACTCTTATACTCTCTACGATTACCCTGTCCTCTATTGGTCCATCTTAAATTCAGTTTCCCTATTACTCTAGCATGTCCAAAGGTCAGTCAATGGTTTCCTTTCCAGTCCAGCTGGTGAATCTGGGAATTTTGAAGCAATGTTACAACTGTCTCATGTACACGGACAACCCTCTCCTCCTCCAAACAGGTTCAAATATATGTGAGAGATGCAACTATTTAGCCAAACTGGAGGCTGAGCTCTCTCATCTCAAAACTGGTGTAACCAGTCAGGAGGAGAAGGTAACCTCACACAACACAATTCCAGTATCACATAGTCCCACCACATCAGCGAACCAAACACATAAATACACAAAAACATACTCAGAGGCTCTAAATAAAAATCTACCTAAGCAACAGAGACCTCCAAAGCAGACATCCAAGCAAACGCTACCTCAAAACAAATCACACACAACACATAACCCACAAAGTCAGTGTGCCAAGCAGCCACAGCCCTTAAGGCTGAATAACACACCTGATACTCTTGTTATAGGTGACTCTATTGTCAGACACACTGACGTCCCGCTCACCAGGCTGAATAAAGAGAAGGTCACAGTGAGCTGCCTGTCGGTTGCTAGGATCCGCCACATAACGCAAGCACTCAGGTCACTCCAAAGGAAATACAAATATGACTCAGTCATTGTACATGCTGGTGTGAATGACCTGAGATACCTCCTGGACTACATGAAAAGAGACATAGAGGAACTCTCTGATCATGTAGCCCAGGCTGGTATGACCCTGACCTTGAGCAGCATCTTACCCTCACCTAGAATGATGCCACAGTACAAAGACAAAATGATCGATTTTAACAATTGGCTAAAATTTTGGTGTCATTCAAAGGGGATCCAGTGTCTGTCAGCCTGGGATGACATGCTCGACAAGCCACGTTGCTTCGCTAGGAACGGCTTGCACCTGTCACCACTGGGCTTTCGGATATTGGCAAAGGCACTTGCCACCCTCATAGTGCCTTTTTTAGGCAAGGCTCAAAAGTCAAACCCACCCCCATAGACAGCACAAGTAACAAGAAACTAAGGGTAATGCTGCTAAATGCCAGAAGTCTTAACCTCAAGATGCACGCACTCGAAGCTCTCCTCAGTATGGAGAACATCGATATCTGTGCAGTGACAGAAACCTGGTTCAAGGCTCCAGAGAGCACCCCAGCACTACCAGGCTATACCTCATATCATGCTTTTCGGACCCAAAACCCAGACCGAACCACAAAAGGAGGGGGAGTTTCCATATTTATCAAGGATATCCACACCTCCAGGTTAGTGGCATTGCACGAAGTATCGGAGACCATCCATGTGCAACTAACAGTGGGCAAGACTGCTTTTCAGTTTATAGCATCCTACAGACCACCCTCTCAAAGTCACGAATCCCATTCAGCTTTCCTGAAAACATTGGAGAACATGAAGATCTCTCCGAACACCATTATATTGGGCGACTTCAACTACCCAAACATTGACTGGAAGCACTACTCAAGCCCCAGCACCTTAGCCCAAAGATTCCTGGAAATTATAAACTCAAATGCTATGGAACAACTAGTCACCACTCCTACAAGAGGGGACAACATACTATACCTGATCATTACCAACACGGGGACTCTATGCTCCACACCAGAAGTATATCCCTCATTGGTAAGATCAACCATAAATTAATTTCACTGAATGTCCACATCCCGACCCCACCCCCAGCCCAGAAAACCACAGTGAAAAACTTCTAGACAGATTTTTAAGTCCTCTGTAGAAAGGTTGAGCTGTCCATTCTCTGAATGTTATACATCTCCACGGCCAGTCTGATCATCTTCATGGTTGCTATTCTCACATGCAGCTCTGACCAAAGCTGCAATCATGTCTGCCTTAGTGAGGTTTCCATGCACCAGTCCTCTACCCTGGCATGTCTCAGCCAACTGGCTTCTTGTCAGCTTGCCATACTCCTCTGCTGACATGCCTGCCTACTCTCCCTGACTAACTAAGCTAACAAAAGTAATAAAACAATTGTGATCTGAACTCTGAATGTTCACTGCATGGCTGATTTAGAGTTCAAAAACACCTTCAGTGATCACTGTACACAAGCTACAGGAATTCACTATCCACACCACTAGAAGCCAATTAATACGTGATGTGGTTAACTCACCACTATCAACCAATTAATAGTTGATGTGGATATCCCATCACTGCCACCAATTAATATGTGATGCTCATGCCTTAGCCCAGAAATCAAGGAGCCTCAAACCTCACCACTAGCACAAGTGAGGGTTGTCCACTTTGAGAGGATAACAAGTACACACACAGTAAAGTACAATTTCCCTGAAGAGCACAAAGAGATCACAGTCAATCTGGGGCTGGTTTCTCTCTTTCCCTCCAGATCCCCAATATGACTCCCCACTGTCACAGTTATAGGGCTCAGATATCAGCTGAGTAGCCAAGCCAAAACCTCCAGTACCCTCTCTGTCCAACCAGTGATTTGTGTCCCTGCCCAAGTTTCTGACACACACACAGTTTGAGATTTGATTTATATACAAACACATAGACACTTGTGGGGAAGGCTGGCACAGGTTCACTAGGAATGCCCCCTTCTGTCCAGGCTATAAGGTAGTAATCACTGCCACCAACTACTCTTATCAGCTCTCTAATGGCCCTTACTAAAGGGTGTCCAATTCTACTGTGCAATGTTGGTATTATACAAATAGTAAGTGTGATGAACAGCAAAGCTATTGGAGTGGCTTATACAGTATCACCAAATACATGCAAGTACTCTAAGAGCTTAAATTATCTCTACATAAAATAGCCACAGTTAAAAGGTAATAAATAATAAAAATACAAGACAATACTCATTAATGCAACACAGTGACAATACAGAGTTCAGAAATCACAGGAAATACTTTAAAACATGATGAAGTCTATTGGACGAAAACGCAATACTCAATAAAGCGTTCATTTTGTTTTACAACTGAGGCTGGAATTTGAATTCTCCACACTCCTGCTTTTCTTTTCTCTTTTCAAATACTTTAAAACAACATTGTAGGATAGTCTCACATAAAGATATAAAACAGATAGACTAATCTGGCTATACTCCTATCTATCTCTAAGAGAAATACTAAGGTCTAGGTCTTACTTATAGAGCAAAGCAAGTGCTGGTGAGTTGATGTGTTCAGGTTCAGACATAAATACAAAATGCCATACTTTCTTTCAGAGATAGTCTTTAAATTGATAATACACATTGCTGCTGAGTCATCTCACATTACGTCATTCTTGTCAGTTCTCTGATTTAGTTCCCAGGCTAACAGAGACTCAAAATTTAACATTTCTTTTTGCTCTGCACCTGCCAGGAAGCCACAGCAATAAAAGACACTTTACATGTGAAACCTAGTAATTATCTCTGTCTTAGGACAATAGAAAGAATTTCTAGCTGCAGACATTCTGTCTCCTAGCTTGAGATCACACACAGTCATAACATCTTTTACTTATCAGCTTTTTCCCAGCAGGGTGCACTGCGGTTGCATTTTTGAAGCTCAGAACATAACACAGTTTTCTTACATTTGTCAAACAAGCCTGTGGATCATATTAATATTTACAAGGACATAGAATTATTTACCAAGTTATACCGGGCTAAAGGTAATGGAAATAAATACTATAGTAACATTCCTAATATTTAATAACCTTTTATTGCTTGCTTGACCTTATTTATTTAAATAATTAGGTGTATATTTTAATCTAAATGTAGATTCAGATTACTACTTTTAATTAGATTGCATACATTTTTTATTTATTTTTCTAATGTGTGTTCACTGCTTTTCTTTTGTACTTAATTATCTACCTTCATTTATGTGGCAGATGCACCTCCAAGATTCCACTCTGAATTTGGGAAAAGACACAATTTTTAAGCACCTTTCTGAGCTGTCATACTCGAGTTTTGTGCTAGGGCATAACAGTGGCCAGTGCTGACCACCACAGACCAATGTCCAGAAGTTAAAAAAGTGCAGCAGAGTGAAGTGTCTATCACCTTTTTAAGCTGTTCATTCATCAGAAGAATGATTAGCTTCTGGCTGCTGACTGCATGGCTACACTAGCTGCCTGAGTCAAGCAGCCAGGAACAAAGTATGCTGTGGGTAAGTAATGAAAGCTGTAACTATTCTGTGCTCCTACATTTTTCTGTAATTAGTAGAACATCAAAACAGCTACAATTCCATGCACTACAAAGAAGAAGTAATACGAACTTCATCTCTGCTGCTGTTAATGAGAATTTATTGGCAGCCATGTCTCAAACAAACAACTGTGTGATGAACAGTATCACCTATTTTATCTCTAAAATTTGTAAAATAAAATTCTTGGGTGGAGGGAGCATGAAATGAGATACATAGTTTGAAAACCACAGCAGATGACATACAGAGAGTGGGATTAGGGAAGAGGAAAAGCAAATGGGGTAAGAAGGATATGAAAGAAATGTAGAATCTGGAGTAAAAGAAGAGTCTGTGTATTAAACTGACATTTTAAATGTTAAATTGAGACACATCTAGCCCACTATTTCTTTGCACAGTGAAGTATGCATTAAGTCAGCATGATTTATTCTCTGTCTTAAATGACTGAGACGTTGTTGTTTCTATTGCTTTTCATGACTAATTATTAAAATATTTACCACAAGCCTTTTGCTCTCCATCTGAAAGTGACTTTGCGAACTGTGTAAGAAGTCAATTTTTAAGCAGGATCTGAAATAAGAAGACATTATGACAGTCTCCCAAAAATCCTGATAGAGGGGTTAGGGTTTTGGGGAGATAGAAAATCCATCTATTCGTGTTTTAGGAATGAGCCCAGGGCCCAGACATTCCCTTACTCTGTCTGTGCCATTTCTTTTTAAATTTTCTCATTTTACCTTTTACTGGCTTAGCTTGTGATAGAAGGGTCCTACCCTAAGTGAGTACTTCCTAAGTTACCATGGTAAGGGGGGATGAAAACATGTTACAGCCTGCATGACTTTACCCCTTCACTCCATTCTTTTAAAGGGTCTGTTAGTAGGGTTACCAAACAGTAGCTCCTTATCCAATAAGGCATGAAGGAGCTGTGTTGGTCATCCTCTGGCAGGAGTTATAGCATGAATCAGGCATGTCTCTTGATCTCAGACTCCATGGCTACTGCATTGGATGCTGCATCCCCAGCATCATATCCATACTTGATTGAGTTTTTAGTCTCTTGAGTAACTGTTGGAGTAAACTCCCAAAGTTTTACCCTCAGTTCAGCATCAGACACTTCCCCAATTTTCTCTCCTATATAGTCCAGGAGGACTATCTGGAACTTAGCCATGTATGTCCAAGAACTGACAGTCATGAAGGCAATCATGGGAGCAATATAAATCATCTTCCCAAATATATCCACAGCCCTACACTCTTTGACATTTTGAAATGTTTTGGGAGCAGGAACCAATTTGGACATTTTTTTCTGGATCAGTGATCACTACTGTTGAATGTGCCACAGGGTTCTTATAAAGATATTTGTGGGACTTTTGCAATGTGTAAAACCTGTCAGATTTCTTAGGAGCAGGGGGTTTAGAGTCAGGTTTCTGAAGACTGTTCTAAAGATATCCTCAAGATATCCCAAGTCATGAGGAATGGCCACAGTTTTGGAGGGATCCATGGCCAGTGATTCAAAGTATCTTTCTTGTGCCCTTGAGATCTCCTTCCCTTCCTGACTGAATAAATCCTTCATATTAGCAAGTATTATTCCAAATGAGATCTCCTCTATGGATAATTCAAAGGAGATGTTGTCCTCACTGTCTACATCATACAAGAGGAGAAGATGTCTGTGTTGAATAGTCCAGTTATTTTCCATCACTTTATGAGGAGTGTTCTACCTGAGCAAGGGAAAGATCTATCTTCCTTTTAGTATAGGGGATTTCAGACACTGAAGGTTCAGTTCCTGATTGCAGGCCCTAAAATGCATTCAGTAACACCTAGGCCGGGCTGAACTATTGCTCAGAAAAAGTCCAGTAAATGGACAAGAGAAGAAAGGCCCACATGATTCCTGGGAACCAGACACCAGTCACTGGGCAGGAGGCAGTGAAATGTCTTTCACCTTCTGGGTTTTCCTATGCAGAAGGTCTACTTTGGAAGTCTTTACTTCAGAACAAGACAACAGGACTTCCAAGCTATGGCCCACAGCATCTTCTTGGGAGCCCTGTTTCCACCTTCAGAGAAAACAATCTGGCCTAGGAGTCCATGGAAGTCACCTCTCTTACTTCAGTCTGGTCAGATAAGATACTGTCTGCTAGTTTTATATGGAATTATCTTGACCTCTCATGGGGAATATGTCTGCTGTGCCTATGGGGAAGAGTTCAGAGCTGTACAATCTGGGCTGGATGAACAGGAATTTGATCTTTAGTTATGACTGCTGTAACAGGGATACAACAGAAGAACATACAGTGGTAATCAACTACCAAACAAAATTACTGTTAGATTAATGTAAACCACTTTTATAGCATTTGTAAGTCATAGTGTCTCACACTTATCACACGGAGAACACAGCCTGATCAGAGTGTCAGGTAGCCAGCAGCAAAAGTATGCAGTGGGTATATATATAATCACACCTGTACAGAGAAACAGTTCTACAAAGGAACTATCTGAACACCTTGAGTAAGAGCACAATGACTGCAAGTCATATAATACAACAGAATAAAACTCTGAGATTCGTACATCTAAACTAACACTGAGAGCACTATTGCTCGAAAATCAATAAATCCACCTGGATCCTTGAAGAAGCCAGGGCCACCTTCCTATTAAACATCTTAACTTACAAACTATTAAATGACCATTACTGCCCTCCCTCCACATATTCTCATAGAGACTCTATTGAATCCCTCCTCATTAGACCACCTTACACAATAGCAATAGCAGGAAAGTCTTTTTACAAATGAGTTCCTGCAAGTTGGAATAAAATTCCAAGCAAAATCAGAACTGCAACTACTCTAGTTACCTTCCACAAATCACCCAAAAAGCACTTAGACAAGGTTCCCATTGCCACTGCTTTGACTACCATGGTTAAACAGTGCAACCATGTTACCAGACATAGAGCACCTCATTTCTAATACTCTGTTTTCTAAATCCCAATAGCTATTCAAATATTCTCTACGTATATACAATATTATGTACATTGTATATTCAACCTTCTAGAAACATAGTGGCTGGAATCCAAGACTGCCCTACCACAGACAGCATCACAGATCTCACTGGCCATGGTTCATGGAAAAGAAGCAATCCAGGGAAGTGGTTAATGCTAATGAGCTATGTACTGTCCCAAGAAATAACTCTTACAACTGATTAACACAGGCTGGCGATTCACTAAATCTATCATCTGTATAAACTACCATGGTCAGCTAAGAAATTTAACTTAGCCAAAAGATGGACGTCACTCATTGAAGTTATTGAAAGAAGCCACAGTGCAAGTAATTTCACAAAGTTCTGCAGAGACGACACATTAGGGGGTGTGATATATATATATATATATATATATATATATATATATATATATATATATATATATGTGTGTGTGTGTGTGTGTGTGTGTGTATTGGTAGGTCTGTATTGGAGCACACATTTGGATAAATGTATTTGAGAGTTTGAATGAGTAGGAGTTGATGCTGAGTTGATGTGTGTGTGTGTGTGTGTGTGTGTGTGTGTGTGTGTGTGTGTGTGTGTGTGTGTGTGTGTGTGTGTGTGTGTGTGTGTGTGTGTGTGTGTGTGTGTGTAGTAATATCTATGAGTGTGAGTGTGCTTGTGTCAGGGGGCAAATATAATTCCTCTCAAAGTCACTGCTCAAGATTTTTGGAAAAAGCAATACATATTGCTGGGATGAAAAGACAAAATCAGAGACATATTTTTAAATATTACTCTATTTACTTATAAAGTTAATAGAACAGACTTTATCAGAACATGCATTTTCTAAACAACACATATGAAACTCTAACATCTGGCATTACTGGCTGACTATACTCATCAGTGATTTATCAGAAAATTTTAAATTTTAAGAGAGACAGAACAAATACATGAGGCGAAATCACGGACATTCTACAAATGTCTAGACAGTTTAGAGTTATAGTCACTGTGCCAATGAGATGCATGGGCCACCAGAGGAAACTACTGCATGCTTTTAGCATGAACAGTAAAATGTGATTCAGAGACATGCAAATTAGATGATAATGAGGTTTTCCTCATTGCAGCTAAAGCTGTCTTTGAAGTGCATCTTTTGAGATTGTGTGAATTGACCAGCCAGCAGTGGGCAACGTTTGCCACCACAGCACTCTTTTTCAGAATCCAATAGACAGCATACCACCCACAGCCTCTACTCCCACATTACTAACCACGTATTGAGAACTAATTAACCAACTCATAACCAGGTCTTCTGTCCTACTAACATATCTAATTATCCTTATTTTCCTTTTTTTTGTCTTTGTTATTTTCTTCAACGTCTTGCTGAATAACGATGTGCTCCAATGTACAATCATGTACTATCAATTCTTTTACTGTAAATGTAAGTCTCTTTTAACAGTTAACAGTTCACCAATTTTTAATGATTGATTTTATCCGTTTACTTCCAACAAAGCCCAGGTCATACTTGAAAAGGATCCATGGGTCAGTGCACTTATACAGGTAACAAAAATGAAAATAAAAATTAAATTAAATTAAAAAAAAAGGCATAGCCAAAAAATTATATATATATAGCAAATAAAAAGCCAAAAGCATTAGCTGGCAGAGGTATATAATAACATTAAATTCATTATGTCATCTGGCAACCAAAGTATCATACACCTTGTGTATGGAGTTAGTAACACAAGGGTGACCACACATATGTGCACACACACATACATACAGGGAAAAGTATGTGCCAAGCCTTCATTTGGAGACTTCAACATGTTCAGGATCACTCAATATAGCACAACAGTAATGGGCATCGTAACAGATTCTACTACTGCAGCTAAACAGACTAAACAAAGATAATACTAAAACTGAGAAGCCGGAAGCTCTAGCTTATGGAAATAGATAATAACATAGAAGTAGTGAAAATGTTTCTAGCCCCTTTAGTTTTACACACCAGTCAGGCATATTTTTATCAGACAGAGAAGTTGCGAATAATGAAACAACTAAAAAAATAGTGTTTTCAAACTACTACGAAATAATTCTACTGGTAAACACTATTAATATGATACCAAGAAGTGAACTCAAGCCGACAAGCAATAATACCACCAATTTAATAAAAATAAAATAGCATATGCTCTAATTACATAATGGATTTAGCGCTTTCATCCACTACAGTGTGGACTTCTTTAGAATCAATTAATTAATCAATCAATTGGCTTATTTATATGTTTTTGTTGTGGATAATAGCTAACAAAGAGTGGAAACAAGAAGTACACAAAAAAGCTCAAGCCTTCACATACAGGTGATGGATTTATTTTCAAACTGCAAGTAAGCGCTTTCATTCCAAAAAGCATTTACAAGGAACTTCATCAGACAATTACAAAAAATGACTGCTTGGGAAAATACTTTTAAAGCATGACATCACTTCCTGACTCATATTTAAAAACACAGTGTCTTACTTACACATAAAAAGTGTGATTTAAAAACATATACATAAGAAAAAGTGAAACATGTAAATGTGCATGAATAGTAAAACATGAACCCTGACATTAAAAACTATGAAGTATTTTAAAAAACACAAATAATGTGCATTCATACTATTTACATACATATGAAGTTTCTGACTTAATAATCCTTCAGAAAATGCATGCGATCACAAAACACATTTTTCTACTAATTTTCTATGGTTATAACAGCAATATTTTAAACTTTTTCCTGGCTGTGACTTCTCTAACTTGAAGCCGCTATATAATGACAGACAGACAGAGTTTCAGACTTCATGCCCTTCTGAAAAATGTGTACTAGAGCAAAACACATTATTCTAGCAACGTTAACTATATAACAAGGCATATTTTACACTTTGGCCCTAAAGTTATTCCTCCCCAACTTGAAATCACTAGATAATGAGATAGACATTTTGAGTTTCAGACTTCATATCCTTCATACTATTTACATACATATGAAATTCTCACTAAAAAATGAACTACTATAAATAATTCTATCTATTCAGGGCTTTCAATTTTAAAATACTGGCTATAGACATGCTGTTATTTAGTCCAGGCCAGTGTACTGAATCCAAATGGATCTGCCAACTCAATTCATTTCTCTCAAGGAGATATGGCCATGCACTCCCACCATGTGATGGATCAACTACGTCTAAAACTATAAACTTAAAACTGTGGTTTGGATATTGTGTGATATGTTTAGCTAATGCATTGGATTCACAGTGGTCTCTAATATTTCTTAAATGTACACCAATTCTATGTTTGAGCTTATGCTCAGTTTTGCTTATGTAAAAACAAGGGCAGAATTCACATATAGCACAATATACGACTTTCTCAGTAAAGCAGCAATTCCTGTCTCTAATTTTTATTCTCTCCCCTTAATACTTATTTCATTGA
Source organism: Protopterus annectens (assembly GCF_019279795.1). Lineage (NCBI taxonomy): Eukaryota > Metazoa > Chordata > Ceratodontiformes > Protopteridae > Protopterus > Protopterus annectens. The sequence continues at coordinate 785,917,338 of NC_056733.1, read as the reverse complement.
CTTCCAATATATAGGGACAGAATTTACATGATCCACATTTATACATGTAACCACCCTTATTTGTTTTACCCTGGTGTCTAATAAAGTTTTGATGTTGTTGCCTTTTCTAAAAACATAGACTGTTTGTTTGTGTCTTTCGGCTTTTCCCAGTTAGGGGTCGCCACAGCAGAACTCCGGTCCGCTAATAATTGGTAGTGGATTTTTACGTACCGGGTTACCAGCCCTGACGCACAACCTTCAACGAAGGCATGCCCCATTCATGTATGCTTCCACACAGAAGATGCTGTAGCTGAGAATCGAACAGGACAACGTCTTGCTATGAGGCGACAACGCTACCGCAGCACCACCACCACGGTATGTCTTTTCTCTAATTATTCCTCTTATATTAATGTCACCTATCAAAAGTGGCCAATTCTTTTTTAAAATAGCTTTTATATAATATGCATCAGTAGAAGAAGTTGTGATAAAACAAGATTTATAATTATTTTTATTAGTATTAATACTTACTATTTGATGGTTATCTACAGAAGTATTGGCAATATGTACCTGTTCATCTGCTGATAAGTCAGCAATACCATTCACAGACATATTATCATTAGGTTTCAATAAAGGAATGCAATGGCAATTTTCCCTTTTATCAATAACCTCATTCATGATATTTTCAACCAGGGAATGGGGATAACCCCTTCTGAAAAACATGTCTTGAAGATTATGGCATTCATAAATAAATCATTCATACTGAGTGACCATTCGGGCTGCTCTATCAAATTGCCCTTTTAGAACACTTCTTTTTCCTGGAAACAAATGGCAGCTTGTGAAATGCAAAAAATTATTAGAATAAGTTGCTTTTCGAAAGATCTCAGACACAAACTTATTATTTTCAGTGTCTTTCTTTAGCAACACATCCAAATAAGCAATTTCTACCTCATTTATAGTGTGTGTAAATTTAAAAAAAAGGGGTTGTGTTGTTAATATATTGAAGGAATGGTTCTGTACTTTGTTCAGGTCCACTCCACAGAATAAAAATATCATCCAGGAAGTGGGTATATAAGTGACAGAATGGGAAATACTGGGATGTCATTAAAAATCTTTGCTCCCATTCTAGCATGACAATATTTGCCTACATGCCGCCACAAGCAGACCCTATTGCTACCCCTTCTTTTTGGGATAAAGTTGTTGTTCAAACAAAATAAAATTATTTTTCAAAACTATATCCAGTAACTGCTCCAGTGTATTAATTTTATCCTGAGGTAGATTTTTACTATGTAGATATTCACAGAACCATTGAGTGTTGGTATCATGGGGAATCACAGTGTAAAAGTCCTTTTACATCAATAGTTATAAAAATAAAGGACCTACAAAAACTACTGTGTTGATCTTACTTAAAAAATCCCATGAATCTCTACACAATGACTGTTTTGTCTTTAATAATTTCTTCATTTCAACATCAAGATACTTCGCTAGTGACTGTGTGATGGAGCCTCTAGCGTTTACAATAGGTCGAAAAGGGGGTTGGTGTGTGCCCTTATGTATTTTAGGAATCCCATAAATAGTTAGAGTAATGGGATAATATAGAGACAAAAATTGATGTTCTTTGACAGTAATCAGGCCATCTTTAAATAAATCTTGTATATGCCCTTTAATTTTTCTGTATGCACCATTTTGCTCCTTCAGAGAGCTGTAGGCATATGTATCTGTCTCCAGAGTTTCAAGCATTTTCTGTATGTAATCATGTTTCCACATAAGGACCACACCACCCTCTTTATCTGGTTTCATGACCCTTAAATTTTCATTAGAAGTCAAATATTCCAGTTCAATTATTTCACCAATACACATATTGTTCTTAAGCAGCTTTTTATCTGTCATGCGCCCTAATATCTAGTTCACATACACATTCAAATGTGTCTAAAATAAGGGCTATAGGAGGGTTATATGTGCTAGAAATTTTAAAAGGGTGTATAACATTCTCAACACCTTTAAATAGCAGCTTCAGATTCAACTTCCTGATATATAATTTTAAACCCAATTATGTCTGTACCACATTAGCTGATGAATTAGGTGTAAATGTAGGCCCTTTTGCTAGAAGGTTACATAAATGGGTAATGACATTCAATTCTGTGAAATTATAAACTTTAAAGTCACCTTCATTATTTACATGAATGGATAAAGATGGCAATGAATAGATGTTAACATCACTAGTAAGTGTATCTAAACATGCATTTAATATCTCCCCTGATTCCCCCTCCGTGGTCGCCTGTAATGTCCTCTGTTCATTCTGTTGTTGCCCTGTTGGTATTGGTAAGATTGTTGTTTCCCATAATTGGTGCCCCTCATCTGTTGTTGATTCTTGATCCACTCTGATCTCCTCAGAGGCGGAAACTATTCTTCCCCTAAAAACGAGTTGCCCATATTATTGTCTACACGTTTTTGATTATCAAACACTAAGTCCTGTCCATCAGCATGTTTATTACTGAGAGTCCATACATGAGATGGAGGGGGTGGTGGTGGTGGTGATGTGTTTACTTCTTGGTTTCGTTTGGTTTTGTGGATTTGAAGAGTGGAAACAATTTATTTTAGAAGGGAAGAGGGCAAGAGTTAAGGGGATATGTTGATCCTCCCTATAGGACAAGGTCGGTTAGGATTACTTGATTTAATGGGATACTTCAGAGCTACACAGTTAAGGCTCATATACATAAATAAGCAGAAGGTTATAAATCAATGTAGAAAGGGATGATGATGAAATGGGGAAGGTGCAGTTCAAGAAGTAAGGAGGTAGTAGGGTTTTGGATGCAGATCCTTACAGAGAATAACAACAACAACAATACAGAATATCATATTCATAAAATAGCAGAAACTATTTGAAGAATTAAGGCAATACAGGAATGGAGAAAGGAGATTTTACAAATAGGAATGACTTCAAGTAGTGATATATATAATCGGCAAGAGGGATCTGGAATTTACTGGAGAAAATTAGCAAAGGATCTAAGGTATGGGAGCAAATAATTCAAGACATAAAGGTAACAGTGGGATGTGAGCATGCAGAATTTTGGACTGCAGTTTAGAGACTGTCCTTTTTACCAGGGATTGATATCAGAGTATGCAGACAAAAAGGAAGGGATAGGGAGGTGTTAAGTGAAAGACCAGCTGTAGTAGAGTTTTGAAATGAGTCTAGAACAGAAGTTGCTTTAAAAGGGGATAATTAGTAGGGCATGTAAAATGTTGCACATAAACTATAAGAACCAGTCAGAGAATGCTAGAAAAGATTGGAAAGAGAGATTGAAAAGCAATTTACAAGGGAACAATGGGAGGACATATAAATGGCTCCCAAGTATGCAATAAAGTTGTTGAAGGTTCAAGAATTTTTTAAGTGTTTGCATAGGCATTTATACCCGAAGCAGACTTTAGAGATTTTTTCCTCAGGCAGACAGCAAATGTTGGAGGTGTGATTGAGGAAGAAAGAGGTAACTGGGAGCATGTTTTGGGAATGTAATGACCTGGCAGATTTTTACAAATTCCCAACAGAGTACTTTGTCAGAAATGTTAAGGAAGCAAATTGCCATAACTAAGGAAATAAATTTTTTGAGCTGGGAAAAAGGATCTAAATGCCCAGACATGGTAAGGCCTTACTAAGTTTAAAGCTATTGGCTGCCAAAAAAAAAATCATTTACTAGAAAATAGAAATTAAAATCTAAACTAGCCATAACTGAAGTATGGAATGTTGTAAAGGAGATAAAAGACTGGAAATAGGATCTTTAGAAAAGGAAAGGTGCAAATTATGTGGAATTGTAGGAACAACATATGTTCAGGATGAGACGTGACATTAAACAGAAGGCAGGGATTGAACAATTTATGTAATGCTGGAGTGAAAGCTAATTGTCAAAAAGAAAACGTATATATAATGCACAAAAAAGAAATATGTTTTCTTTGGTTTGTTTTCTTTTTTACTACTGTACCTACATCAATGTCTACAGTGTAGGAGTTTAATAAGAGTGTTAAAAAAACAGTAACAGGCATCAATACAATAGACAGGTAACCATAACTGAGGCAACTATAGCAGCAGTCACATGCCCACCATGGTATACACTGAAAAAGGAACACAACAGTCATGATGCTGTACCAGCAGTGATACATAATGTTTGTTAAAAAGTAACATGGCAGGCATGATGCGTCATGGCAGTAAAAAGGAGAACAGCAGCCACGAAGCACAGCAGGAATAAAAATGAATAAACGAACCATGACAGGTAGTGGCAGTGGAAAAAGAATCAGTGAAGTGAAAATGAACGCAATAACTGTGCTGCAGTGTAAAGGGAACACAGAAACCATGACAGGCAGTAGTTAGGAATACCATATTGAATATGCTGCTAAGATAAAGCCTACAGCAAAAGAAATACAATAATCCATACATTAGAAAAAATAATAATAAAAAAAAAATAAAATAAAAAAAACAGCAACGGAAAACCCGGTAAGTGTAAACCACCAAAAAGAAATAAAAAATAAAAAAACACAAGAATCCATACATGTGTACCATGTCATAAGCTAGCAGGCAATACAGAAGTAAATTATTCACTGACCATATCTGAAAGACAAGATCTGAGAAGACGTACCTAGGTAACCCCAGATGGAAATACAGACAGCAAAATAACCCCAAAACATGAAAGCAGAAACTGAAAAATGCAAGATGACCATGACAGTGAGACCACTAATACCAACACAAAGGCACACCACAACATGCATACCTAAACGATACAACACAGTAGCCTCCCTGTGGTCAAAAAAACCCCAGCACATGTAATTTAATTCTGCTCACTGGCACATCTCCTAGGGACTACACGTAGCCATGCAAATGATGCCATGTGGACAGCAAGCCCAACAACATAAAATGGTGCCCAGAAAGTAGTTGCAGCAACTCTACAGTATGGGAGATGACCTATACTACAGAAGGAACACAGATATATTACATATATATTATGTCAATGATGTTATGTGAAACCCTACAAACACAGACAGAAAAAAAAATTCCAGCTGGCAGTGTATGTGTGTTAACACCAGGAAAGAACTTCCACTGAAATGAAAGGCATGCAGCCAGCAAGGCAACCAACACAAGAAATGGTGCCCTGTTTTTGTACCAGCCAAAACAGACCAGTGCTAAGACAGTTACAATGTGGAAGACTATCTGTACTGCAAAGCAAACTCATGTTAATGACCATTTACTGCAGTGATTAGAAAAGAACATTACTTCTCTCCTTACCACAGTGATGCAAGTATGAACAGTCTTTAGACTCACAGACAAATCCCCAGTGGGAGTGGGTACACATGTGGGTAAAGCTCTGAGCCCACTGCTGTTCATTCTGGTGATAGACTACATCGGCAAACAGATTGGAGTGGACAGACCAACACACCTGCTCTATACAGACAATGTGGCATTGCAATCAGGCTCTGAACAGGAACTTCATCACATTATAGGGGAATGGAATGCAAAACTGAAGGCACATGGGTTGAAATGGTGTATAGACAAGACATTTATCAAGGCAGCAAATGGGGAAAATGAGAAGAAGTTGAAAACTGAAATAGAATGAAAAATAGTGGAATGGGATAACAGTTTCAAGTATCTAAAATGGGGTGAATGAGGAGAAGGGATTTCTGAATGAGGATGTCAAAGCTAGAATCACAGGCATTGCAGCCAGCTGGAATGGAACCTCAGGGGCAGTGTGCAACAGAATAATGTCAAAGAAGCTGAAAAGGTAGGTGTACAAACACTGGTTCGACCAGCAGTATTGCATGGTACAGAAACCTGGACAGTAAAGGAAGAGCAACTGAGGAAGCTAGACAAGATGGAGATGAAGTGCTTGAAATGGGCAGTAGGATGCATACTAAAGAAATTATGACATCAGAACAAAAGACAGAGTTATTCAAAGTACAGTTAAGGTAAAAGAAAACAGATTACTGTGTTTTTTGCTCATGTGCAGGAAAGCCAAAGATATGTGACATACAGAGGGAAGGCAAGAGTAAGCAAGGATGTCCAGTAAAGAGTTAGATGGATCTTGTGAGAGAAGACCTGTGACAGTCAGGCAGATAAGGTAGGAAAATGGCATTGACTTAAGAGAGATGATGACAGTTGATACAACACCCCAACCCCATGTAGAAAATGGGAGAAAAGTGGGTTGATGATGATAGTGTTGCCAAGCTAGGATGCTTAGTTGGAATGGCACACTGAGCAAAACAAGGCTCCACTAATTCATGGTGTAGTGCAAAATGGTATACTGAAATTCTTCATCAATGATTCATGTGAGCTATACTTCAAACCCCATTTCTAAACTGCTGTCTTAGAGTTGTTGGTGTCAGAGATTTGTCACAGCCAAACTCCATCTCACACTTTGGAAATGCAGCACACACTGTAAGGCATTCATCTTTTAGGTGAGATGCTAAAAATAGGTACCATCTGCTTGCGTTGGCAGTAGCTCAGCTGAATGTAATAGATCCCACAACAGCTATGAGAAACAGTAGGGGTTCTTTATTTAAAAACCATTATGTATAATACTATTTACAAACTTGTATATCTACATATTTACAAATCTATACAGTAAACATTTCCATTCCTTTCCATTGTCATATAGTCATACATACCTAGCCTTTCATTGTTATGTTAAACTTTCATTACCTTATTTGAACCCCACTCCTTTTTCCAAAACCTCCATCTAATCTTTCTTAAAATTACTGCTAGTCTCTATTTAATTAAACATGATTTCATTTAGCCTTTAATTCCAAATGATCCGCACAACAAAAAATAATCTTTTATCTATTTTACTTACATATTTCTTACTTTATGGCTGTAATATCCATATATAATCATATCTATATTTATTTTATTTAGCTCTTTATATTTTCAAAGAAATTTTCTTTACACAATTTTCCCACAATTTTGCAACCCTTATGCATTGTAAGAAAACAGGTTCTGTAGTTCCTTATTTACCACAATACATACAAACTCTTTCACTGATTTTTTTATTGTATATTTCCTTTTACTGGTAATTTATTAGCCACTAATCTCAATAAAAAATCTTGAAAAACTATTTGCTTATTATACCATGCTTTTCATACTTTTATATCTTTAACTTTTTCATTCACTAGCTCATCTCAGGGATCAACATAATATTATTATATCATGATATTTTATACCAGATTTTCCTCTCATTTCTATTTCATAGATTTTTATTTTCCGTAACAGATTTTTTTCTTGATAACATCTCATTTAAAATGCTTTTCATTTTTTTAACATATTCAATGTCACTTATATTTGTACTTTAGTAAATTTACCACTAACTTCATTTTAGCATTCACCTGAAAAAAACTTTATACAAAATCATAAAAGCAGCATAAACAACTGGGTTTATTAATCCTAAACCTCCATCTTCCTTGTTCATGTATAAGAATCCTCTCTTCATCTTCAATGGATTCAATTATGAACCCTATATAAAAGAAAAAAAATACTTGTAGTATTTCTTTTTCATAGATTATTGGCAACATATAGGCTTTAGCCAAACATGTAATCTTTCCCACTATAAATTAATTGCTCAAACCTTTTTATTAAATGATAGCTTGTTTGTTTTTCAAAAACAAAAAAGCTCCTTTATTTCATCTAGTATCTATTCCATTGCTCCTCACTTACATTTTTACCCCAAACCTTATACATAACACAGAAATTTATTTAATTGAGAAAGATCCCCCTCCTATCTTTACTATATCACCCAGTCATTTTTTTCTTTATTTAAAGTCATGCTTATTATATTTAAACATTGATGTATATAACATATAACTTCTTTCATCTAGACTTTGTTTCTCATAATCAAAATGACATCATCTTCATAAGTAAACATGATTGGAATGTTTATCCTTTCATTAGTAATGTGCAAATGTACATCTCTAACACATTCATAACTAATGCAAATAATTGCATCATGGCTACCCTTTTCTGTCTATAATACTCCCCATAATAGATGTAATTATGTAATTCTAGAACAATGTCCATAAATTCTGTGAGGAGGACATCATCCCTAATCCTATCACTCACCCCCCTCTACTACTAATATAAATCTAGATATTCATCATCCCTTATACAGGAAAAAAAATCCTGTACATCTATTGTCACATAAATATTATTCAATATCATATAGGGGACCAGAAACTAAAAAAAAACCCAGGAGTCTTTTCATATAATGTAATATGTTATGCTATATCATTTTGAGTTTGAGTTTATAGTGGATTCCTAACAAAAATTAAAACTTTGCCAGATATATATGATGGGATAAGTGGATCAAGGGTATCCTATATCCTTGTGGACCTTAGGAATGTATACTCAAGTCAGCGTAGATGGGAAATTCAACTTTAGAAATTCATATATCTCACATCCACTATGAAATTCTCTATTTGAATCTTTCTAAGTATGAATCAGAAGCCAATTCCTCATCATTGACCTCATTTATAGAAGGGGAGTATACTGTGATTTATTAGTTTTATTATTGTTCCTGGGATCATAGAATACATTTGAATACCCTTGTCCGCAGTAGATTTAAATTATTATCACAGTCATTTTGAATAGCATCCATCATTATCATAAATTATGAATAGCATATAAATTGTTGCCCTTTGTATGCCCTGATATAATATTTATATATATATATTTATTATCACATTTTCAATTTGCAATTTTTGTAAGATGTGGTGGGAGTGAAAATTTTAATTATGTAAGTAATCTTTCTTGGAACTGTCTAAGTTCTGATTTTTTCTAATATAATTCTTTTAATTATACCCAAATTGAATTAATTAAAAAATTTTATTTAGAATATCAAATAATACATCACTTATTAATTTCATCAATAGGTAGAGATTGGAATTATTTAGAAACTTGTCATCCACTTGGACTCAAAATATCAAATGATATAGTGATATAAATGATATAATTGACCTTGATATGAATCCCTGTCTAAATTTTTACACAGTCCCCATTTACTTGAATGAATTCAGATGTAAATGATTTATTTTTTATTATTTGTATTTTGATTTATTAGATTTGATATTTCTCAGTATTTATTAGATGTCTAGGCTGTGATGAGCCTGTCACCAGGATTATGGACATTGTTCTCAGTCATTATATACATCTATTATGAGGGGAGTATGATCTGTTTGAGGGGTACACTATATGACGCCTGGTAATAATTTACCAATATTCCTTCTGTGCTCCCTATAGTGAAATAATTTTAAATTACATTGATTGTCCTTTATTAAAATTAATTCTGGGGATTTGGACGATTAAGATATACTTTCCGTTATTGATGTCGATATATAATTTTATAGTTACGGAAGGTGAAGTAAAAGTGTTTGGGAATTCACCCATCACATCTATACCTCAAGTATGAAATTCAAGTGGATAGATAGATCTTTAGCGAGGAGTAAATCCATTGGACTAGCGGTCTGGGTGAATTTCACTGCCAGTATTTGGCACCAATGACTTACTTTCAGTACACACATATAGGTGACACCAAATATGCACACACAAGGCATCTTATAAGGGGCAATCAATTAGGACATAGTGCATACTACTAGTGCACATATACTGATTGTTCTGGGACAGTGGACCAAGATTTGGAATATATGAAAGACTGTACAGACAATAGGGATATCCACCCAATAAAATATAAGCCATTAGAATAATGAGGGTAGAATTCGTGGTAATGGGGGTGGCTATATTTTGAGGTGGATTCACCAAATCTACACCGAGGGTAATATAGAAGAAATATAAGTTTATACGGTGCTGCATTATAAACAATGGTAAATAAGAAAAGAACACAATTACTATGAAGGTAAAATTATGGTATCATGACCAGTGATAAGACCTGATGAAGATAGATACCAACATGATTAGCCATGTGAGCCATATTGATAAACACGCTTAACTTAAAAGAATAAAAAAAATAAAATCTATATAAAATAAAAACATTAAAATGAAGAGAACAGGAACTACAAGAATGTAATATGTGAATTAATGCAATTATAGATCCAAATCTAAGCAACATATTTGTGATATTGTTTAATAAGTTTCGGATTTTTTTTTAACTTTTGTTATTGTTTATCTAATCATGTATGTTTATTAATTGTTTATATAACAAGAGAGGTGTTATATATAAAAAAAGGCGCTGGAGCTGTATTAGATACAGGAAAGCTCATATCTTAATAATAAGATATATGATCATATATAACTATATGAGAAATCTTTTCTATAAGTACAGTGCAAGATTACATCTTAATGTTATTCTAGATACTATTTGTTTCATAAGGTAAATTTGTTTTCCCAAAGCCCCCAACGGGAAAGGAAACATAAAAGTGTTGTTGGTTGAGGTGGAACCCCCAGGAAATAGAAGCTACATTCCTACAAGTTCACTAGTCAGGGAATGTAACAATAAATTTTGCAATATGTAATTATATATTCATTATGTATTTATATAATGTTTGTTATTTATATGTATGTATATATGTCATGTATATACTAATATTATATATCATTGCATATATTATATCATATTATATGGGCAATAACACTACATGGCATATATATTTTATTTTATATATATATATATATATTTTATTTTTTAAATATCAAATACCAATATTTTAGTATATTATGATTGATTTGAGTTGATTATATATTAAGATTGCATTTTTTTAGAAAAATTGAAAATGATAAAATGGCAAAATATTATATAATTTAATTTTTTAATATTTTTGCTGTATATTGTATATTATAATATATTTATTGCTTTTAGATATTTAGTTTTTAGATTATTAGGGTTGTATATTTTTATATGGTTTATATTTAAGTGTGGTTATGTAGCAAGATGTACATTGCATTTGTATGAAATGTGTAAGATAATAATTTTTAATAATTGATTGATTTACAATTTAATTATTATTAATGACTTTTTTACTTCAATTATGATATATAAGCGTCATGATTATGTATGATGTTCTGAAGAAGACAGATTTATCAGAAGAAAGCGCCAACCTATTTTTATATAAATTAATTGTTTCCAGCACAGTATCCTGTATTCCTACTGTCGTTTCACCTTTTTGGTGTGTGTTTGCAATTTTGTTGTTTCGCTGGGATTATCATCTTTAACTAATGCAAATAATTTACTATGCAGTGGACATCCCTGACATGTGCTATTCTTTATATTTCTTTCTTTGCTTAACTATTCATTCACTAAAATTCTTACTTTTTTATTATATGCAGAACAACACACATTCTTAATTTTCTTACTAATGTTATACTCTTCCATAATTGTTCACAAAAGTTTATGTTGTACTGTATGAAATGTTATATTTAAATCTCGTATCATGATCTTGGTTTGTTCAGTCCTGTTTATAATATCATTCACAGTCATCCTTACTATGAATTCCTGACATCCTTTTCCCTTTAAACTATACTATGAATTCCTGACATCCTTTTCCCTTTAAACTATATAAGCTATTTTACTTTTCATTTTTACTTTCAATTCTCTTCTGAATTATTTTCATAAAAATCTTATAATCTGTATTCTTCAATATTGTAGGTCTCCAATTTTCAATTGTATTTTTATATTCTTTTTTCCATACAACTTTAAGTATATGACTGCGTAACTCTTTATACATAAAACCTTCAGTTAACCACTGTCATAAGTTTTAAGAAGTATTTTTCTGCCAATCCATAAAATTGTTATAAAATCAGTATCATCCTATTCCATCTGATCCTGAAAATGAATGTAAATTAACTTGTCTAAGAACCTTATCTAATTGATTTAAGAAAATTGGTGAATGTAGACACAAAACAAAAACCAAAGAAATGTTGTAGTTCCAAAACAGCCACAGCAGTCAAAGTATGAAAATCCTAAACGTAAGTTTATTTCAACAAACACAAATGTTTTTGTTACTGTTATGAACAGTAACTTCGTCAGAGAAACCAACAGGAAAATTGGATAGCGCCAAATTTAAGAAAATCTCATTTTACAATTCCTTATTTCCTTCTTCTGTCAATTTTTTAACATCATTCTTTTTAAACTTTCTATCTTGAAACATTTTCGTTACATAATTTTATTACAATAGTCATAATTTGTTCCTAAGATCTTCTTACCTCTTGTGACACCCCTACATTGGCTCAGTAATCAAGGAGCCTCAATCTTCCCCACTGGCAACAGCAGGGAATGTACACACTGGGAGGATGACAAGTGCACAAACAATAAAGTACAACTTCCCTTAAGAACAAACAGAGATCACCGTCAGTCTGGGGATGGTTTCTCCCTCTTTCTCCAAATCCCCAATAAGACTCCCTACTGGCACAGCTATATAGTGGATTTCTTAGCCAGGGTTCCAAGCCAAGTCCTCCCAACACTCCCTCTGTCCAACCACTGCTTCATGTCCCTGCCCATGTAGCTGACACTCACACACACACACACACACACACACACACACACACACACACACACACTTTGATATTTGATTTATACACAAACACACACATGGGGAAGGCTGGCGCAGGTTTACTAGCTATGCCCACTTCTGCCCAGACTATAAGATAGTTACCACTGCAATCAGAAACCCTTAATAAAGGGTGTCCAATCCTACTGTGTAATGTTACTATTAATCCAAATGGTAATCTGACCAAGAGCAAGGCTATTTAATAGTGGCTTGTACAGTGTTTACCATATAGATATGCAAGTACTCAAAGAGCTTAAATATCTCTAAACAGACAAGCCACAATTAAAAGGTTTAAATATATTTACTAATAAATAATAAAAGAACAAGACAATACTCAGTAAGTAATCAGTGAAATCAGAGTTCAAAATCACATGAAATATTTAAAACAACTTTGCAGGACAGTCTGAAATAAATAAAGAAAACATCTAAGATATACTTTACTATTTTTCTATCTGAATCTAAGAGTTACTATGCCCTAAAAATTTACTTACAGGAAGGCAAGTGCAGGTGAATGGATCTTCTAGCTGATGTTGTTGTCAGGTGAAAAGACAGATACAAAATGCTCAGTTTCTCTCAAAGACTTCCTAAATTAATATCAAATATTACTGCTAGGTTAGCTTGGATGACATTATCCTTTGTCACCTGACTTTAGTTCCCAAGCTAAACCCCTGTTGTCAGGACTAACAGAATTTAACATCTCCCTGTGAAAACTTCATATCTCTCAGATCTTTGCAGATCCTGGAAGTCATAAAACAGTCAAACACTTCTATTTTGTGCCCCTCTACTCATCACTCATCAGGCCCATAATTGAATACAATGCCCCATTTGGGATGTACCTTACCCGACACCTGCTACAACTAGAAAGACCCTAAAAGTACCTCACCAAGAGGATCAAGGGACTCAAACAGATGCCCTACGCAGTTAGGCTAAAGAAACTCCAGCTCTACTCAGTTGCTTACCGCCCACTCAGAGGCGATCTGTGCCTGACGTATAAAGCCATGTCCAACCCAGAATTAATGGACATGCTCCACCTCAAGAAATCCAAATCCATCAGAACTACACGCTCCAGTTACTTAAACCTCAGCACAGAAATAAATAGAACATGCTGGAGGGACAAATTCATATCCCAGAGGCTCCCCTCACTCTGGAACAAAATCCCAATCCATGTCAGACAGAGCCCCTCAATGACACTCTTCAAGAAGAATCTTGACGTTTGGATGGGAGATCGTAAATTTACCCCTGAGATCTCTTCTGTGTCACTGCTAGACAGAGGCACAGTAAACTAACCTTAAATGGGCTATCTTCTGTGACCTACTATACAGAGGCACAGTCAACTAATCGAAGAAGGGTGGCAAAAGCGAAACACACTCTGGCTAGGCTTGTAAATGCCCTAGGGCAGATAGCCTAGTATCAACCTATGAACCTATATCTCAAACCTAGTAATTACTTCTCTTTCAAGACAATACAAAAAACTTCCAGCTCTAGACATTGTGTCTGCAACTGCACTGAAACTGAGAGATAACATCTTCAGTTTATGGCCCAGCAATTAAAAAAAACAATTTAATTTCAACTATTTTCTCTGAATATTTTCAAGTTAACCGCCTGTATTCCAGTTTCCATTAAACATATACATCTAATCAGTCGCAATAATGCAGGTACATTCCTGTTCTATTCCAATAGGGCAACCTGTGGTTACATTTTAGCTCAGTACTTTACACATACTTCTGTATAAATGATATCAGTATTCACAAATGACATAGGATTATTTACAAAATTCCCTATAGCTGGGATGGCAGTGTGACATTTCTTCCCCCCGAAAACTCAAGCTAATTTTTCAAGTGACCCCTTGAGAAACTCTACTTGAGAGGGTTGACTATCTGGGAATACCTCATTCCATTCCCTGTCTTGAGAGCCCATCTGCGTTGGCATTGTTAACCCCATGCGGTGCTGCACTGTCATATATGCCTGCAACCCTAGGCTCCACCTTAGTAACTTGGTATTTTGCTGGCTGGCTCAATGTAGCCATGTTAAGGGATTGTGGTCTGTAACTACAGTGAATTTCCTTCCATACAGATAAGGATGAAGCTTCTGCAGTGCTCACACTATAGCTAGACATTCCTTTTCTACAGCTGCATAGCATTCCTCCCTGGGCTGGAGCCTATGTCTGAGATATACCACTGGGTGCTCTTCTCCCTCTGAGGAGACCTGGCTGAATACAGCCCCCACCCCATGGTTTGAAGCAACCACCTGCACAGCAAATTCTTTGCTGTAATCTGCACAGGCTAACACAGAGGGCTCTCCCAAAGCTCCTTTAAGCTTCTGGAATGCCTGCTAACATGCTGGGGTCCACACTACATATCTGACTTGTTTTTCCTTGTCATGTCTGTGAGGGGAGCAGCTATGGAACTATAATTGGGTACAAACTTTCTGTAGTATCCTGCTGCCCCTAAGAATGTCCTCACCTGCTTTTTGGTAACTGCGGCAAGCCATGCCTGAATGGCTTCCACTTTGGTAAGTTCTGGCCTGATCTTACCACTTCCCACTCTATATCCCAAGTAGGAGACCTCTGCCATACCCACTTGACATTTGCTGAGCTTAATGGTCAACCCTGCCCTCTGTAGTCTGCCAGGCACCTCCCTGACATGCTGAAGATGCTCTTGTCAGGAATGGCTGTAGATGGCAATATCATCTAGGTAAGCAAGGGCAAACCCTCCTGCTCCTGCTAGGATATAATCTACCAGCCTCTTTAAAGTCGGTAGGGCATTTTACATCCCAAAGGGCATCTTTGTGAACTTATACAATCCAAAAGGAGTCGCAAAGGCTGACCCCACTCTCTAGCACTGGGAATCAAGGGCACCTGCAGTAATCCTTGGTAATATTAATAGTGGTAAGATATTTAGCCCCACACAGGTGCTCTAGGGCTTCATCTGTTCTAGGCATGGGGTAACCATCTGACTCGGTGTGACTATTTAATTTCCTGTAGTCCACACTGAACCTGGTGCTGCCATCCTTCTTTGGTGCCAGCACTGCTGGGGAGGCCCAGGGACTGCTGGACTCATGAATTACCCCTAGTTCCAACATTTCTTGTATCTCTTCCCTCAGAGTCTGTTTGACCCCCTCAGGCACCCTATAAGGGCCTGCTTAATAGGACTTTGGTGTCCTGTATTCACATGGTGTTGTATCAAGTGGATGCACTCTGGTTTGCCAGTGAACATATCCCCAAACTCAAGTAACACTGCTCGGATTTCTCGAACTTGGGTAGGGGATAGCTGCTGGGACATTGCTAACCCTTCCACTGAGGTGTCAGTCTGAGCCTCACTGAGGAGATCAGTCACCAGATCCCCCACAGCCTCCTCCTGTCATCCACTGCAAATACTCAGCACTCAGGCCTCTCTTTCATGGTAAGGTTTCATCATGTTAACATGGTACAATTTATGCCCCTGCCTCCTGCCTAGCAGTTCTACCATGTAGCTGAGATCACTGACCTTCCTTACTACCTTGAAGGGTTTCTCCCAAGTTGCCTGCAGCTTGTTGTGTCTGAGAGAAATGAGAACCATAACCTGCTGCCCTACAGCATATTCTTATGCTTAATCATTCCTGTCACACCAGACCTTTTTCTGCTGTTGGGCTTCTGCCAGGTTCACGTGGGCCAAGCCCATGAGTTCCCTGCACCGTGTCTTGAGGTTTAGGACATATGCCACAACAGACTTCTTATGGGATTCACATTCACCCTCCCACTCATCTTGAATCAAATCTAGAGGCCCCCCTCACTCTATGCCAATATAGCAACTTGAAGGGTGAAAAACCTGTGGATTCCTGGGGCATCTCTCTGTAAGCAAACAATAGATGGGGCAAATATTTGTCCCAGTCCCTCTTAAACTGGTCTGAAAATGCCAGTAGCATTGTCTTGAGTGTAAAGTTTAACCTCTCAACAAGACCACTAGTCTAGGGATGGTAGGGGGTGGCCTTTAGGTGATTCACCCCACAGTGCTTCTAAAGACAAGCCAGCAGGCCTGACATGGAATTGGCACCTCTGTCAGTCAGTATTTCTTTTGGGAAACCTACCTTGCTGAAAATCTCTAACAAAGCATTTGCCACCTTTTCTGCCTCAATGGAGGACAGAGCCATCACCTCAGGGTATCTGGTAGCATAATCTAGTGCCATTAGAATGTACTTTTTCCTTGTGGAACTTGGGTTACTCAGAGGCCCCACAATATCCATAGCTACTGTCTGAAATGGCTCCTCAATCACAGGCAAAGGCATCAAAGGAGCTTTCAACTTGTCTCCTGTCTTTCCTACATTGTGGCACTGCTCACAGGTCCTGCAGTACCGTGTTACATCTCAGGAAATTTCAAGCCAAGAAATCTTTTGCATAATACGTCTCTTTGTCATTTTATGCCCATATGACATGCAAAGGGAATATCATTGGCTATGGCTAGGAGTGTCAGACTGCAGGCTCTGGGCACTACCAACTGCTATATTCTCTCACCCTCTAGCCTTCCCTCAGGGGTCCTCTCTCTATACAGTAACCTTTTGTCCCAGTATACAGATTCCCCCTTCCATTGAGAATCAGGTGCCTCACTGGGTCATCTCTCAGACCTTGTAATGTAGGGCCTAAAAGCTGAGCCTGTCTCATCTCTCTCTTTGTAACCCTTTCCAGCTCCCCTTCCACAGGAAGTCTGGCATCCTCTGACACCTGTGCCTCACTGTCAGCCTGCATACTACTACTCACCTCTGCCCTTGCAGTTACTCTGTCCAAGGGAACATCAGTACCACAAGCAGCTGTGGCTCACCTTCAGTCCCATTGCTATATGGTAGCTTCCTCCCTGAAGTAACTACCTCACCAGTCCTAGCTGCATGTGTGCAGTCTGTCTGGATCTCCCCCAGGCTGCCAGACCCACATGCTTGTCTACAAGCCTGACTGCATGTAACTGCATGTGCCCAAGGTACTGCATTATCAAAATCATTCCCTATCAATACATCTGCAGGGATATCCTCCAGCAAGTTCACTACAAAATCCCAAAATACTGAAATCCTGAATTTCAGTATTTCAAAATTCTATAGCTAAAAGCTTGAAATCCCGAACCCTCATAACTGTGAAATTTAAAATTGCGAACCTACACTACAAATGCACCACACACATACACATGCACACACTCTCCCCCTACAATCAAACATACAATCCTACACTACAGACAAGCAGGGGGGCAAGCCCTCCTGCACCTCCCCCATGTAGTGGGCTGCACCCCCCACACCCTCCTACTTATATATACTAACTCCGAAATCACACAATCACACCCACACATGTCACAGCCCCTTGCACACACACATAGGTTCATAGGTTCATAGGTTGGTAATAGGCTATCAGCCCTAGGGCCTATACAAGCCTAGCCATAACAATTCCCTGGCTATTTCTTCCCACACTATTTACTTCCCTGGACCCCTGTCTAGCAGGGCGACAGATGTGATCCCCGGGGTGAATTTCCTTTCTCCCATTCAATCATCAAGGTTTCTTTTGAAGAGGGCCAAAGAGGCACTCTGCTTGACATGTATGGGCAATCTATTCCAGAGTCTGGGGAGTCTCTGGGTCAGGAACCTATCCCTCCAGCATGTTTTGCTTATTGTGATGACAAGGTTTAGATCCCTGGAGCGTGTGGCTCTGAGGGATTGGGATTTCTTTAAGTGTAGCATGTCTAACAGCTCTGGGTTTGACATGGCCTGTATGTTAAGCAGAGATCGCCTCTGAGTAGACAATATGCAACGGAGTATAGCTGGAGTTTTTTAAGGTGATCAGCGTAGGGCCTCTGCTTTAGGCCTATGATTCTTTTAGTGAGGTATTTCTGCAGCCTATCCAGTTGTTACAGATGTCTTGAGAGGTACATACCAAACGAGGCATTGTATTTTATAATGGGTCTAATGAGGGATGAGTACAGTGGGACAATGACCTCCTTTTTTCTGGATGAAAAGCCCTTAGTGATGAGGTGTGCCACATAGAAGGATTTCCTTACTGTTGTGGTGATGTTGTTATTGAAGGTGAGACCACTGTCCACCTGTGTCCCTAAGTCTCTTATCACACTTTCGGTGTTTAGTGTACTGCCATCTATATGGTAATTCATGGGTACATGTTTTTTCCTAAAAGGGAAAACTATACATTTCTTGGCATTGAGCTTGAGCCCATGGCTCTGGCACCAAGCATCTGTTTCTGTAAGGCCCTTTTGTAAAGTATCCACATCATTTGGGGATTCAATAATGGCTCCCAGTTTGCAGTCATCTGCGAACTTTGTTATCCAGAGTCCCTTAGTGTTGGCCTGTACTTCAGAGAAGTAGATGCCACACAAGAGCGGTCCCAGGTCTGAACCCTGAGGTACTCCACTTGTCACTTGCCTGGAGCTGGATTTGGAGTCCACTACTTTTACAGTGTGGGTTCTATCAGTAAGCAACCAATTGGGTGACGTAGGGATTAATGCCCAGCTTAGTAAGTTTATCTATGATTCCAGAGTGGGGGATGGTGTCAAAGGCCTTGGCAAGGTCTAGATAGGCTGTGTGGACCACCTTACTCTTATCCATGGCTCTGGAGACTGATTCGAAGAAGTCAGTCAGGTTCAGGAAACAAGATTGGCCCTTCACGAACCCAAACTGGGTGGGGTCCAGTGTTTTAAGGTTGCCAATGTCTTTGTTTATAAGTTCCATGATAATACACTCCATGGCCTTGCAGATAATTCTCATCAGACTGATGGGATGGTAGTTTCCGAGATCCAAGGTGGATTCCCCCTTGTGGAGTGGGATAACTGTAGCTCTGTGCCACTCACTGGGCATGAAACCTGAGGTGAGGCTATGATTAAACATGACACTTAGGTGAGGTGCCAGTTCATCACAGCCAAAACACACACTAACATACACTAAAGCCCCTAACCAACACACTCATACATACTTACCTGAACTCACACCTATCCATTCACAAACTGCAACACCAGAAGCTCTGAACTTTGGTATTTTGAATTTTGCACTTCTGGTGTTTTGGGATTTCAAGACTTCGGTGTTATAATTTCAAAATACTGAAATTCGGGATTTCAGTATTTCAAAACTATGAAGGGGAACCCCCTCAAGCACACAAACTTGCTGGCTCCCTTTTCCACCCTCCTAGTCAAGGTGAACCCTAGCCAAAGATATTTGGAATAGAGTCCCTCCTAAAGCTCAGACTGGAGTAGACTGCCCATGCAAGTAGTACTCCTCTGTAACCATTATAGGCTTTGCAATGGTTAGGTCAGAGGCTGTGTCTCTCTTAGCAATGGCCTCTTTCCCATTTACTAAGATAGGATATAACCTCTTGTGGTAGTTTGGTACCCTTCTTGTTTCGAGATAATTTATTGCTGGCATTCTGTCATTCCCACTTACTGGCTCTCCCACCTTTTGCTCCCCACCTTGCCTCTGTAGACATCTATATCCTACATGGCCCCACTGGTTGCATTTAAAACATTTAACCCTTGGTCCTGGACATGTACCTGGACTAGTGGCTTCCCTTGCTACTGATGGACTCTGTTGGGGCAGTCTGGGCTGCCCACCATGGGTTCCCTTAGACCCATGAGCAGCACTGGATATCACATTCCTGTAGAGTGATGCTCTGCTTGCTAGGTATAGGTCTCCCTTCTTCCCCAAATAATCTGCAGTACTGTGTTGCCTGTCTTCTAACCAGAGTCTCATGTCCTCAGGCAAAGTACTAAGGGCTTGTTACCTCATCAAAAGGTCTGCCAGCCCTTTAAAAGTGGTGACCTAACATCTACTCACCCACCTATGGAAATAAGCGCTTAGTCCAGCAACATATTCACACACACTTTCACTTCAGGTGTTCACTTAAAACATTCTAAAATACAGTTTTTGCAGTATTATAATTTAAGCAATCAGTATCATGCAATTTAGATATAGCAGTTACAGCTTTACCATGGAGTAAGGGGGTCAGGAACCGTACCTAGAGCCCTTGGGCAACAGTATACTGTTTACATACCCATTCAAACATATGAATGAAACTATCAAAATTATCCCCCTCTGTAAATTGTGGAGGAATTTTACTGACCTTTGTTGTTTTTGAGTTTGGTTACTCCTAACCCATTACCTCCATGACTCTGGTGGAGAGTCAGCATCTCATAGGTTCATAGGTTCATAGGTTCATACTAGGCTATCTGCCGAGGGCATTTACATTTACAGGCCCCACTATTTTTTTGTGGCTTACGCCACCCCTTTAGTATGGGGAACTATACCCATTATTTTGCCTCTGTCTCTGTCTGACGTGACAGAGGTAATCCCTGGGGTATATCTGCGATCTCCTTTTCATGTTGCCTCTGCCTCTCATTCTCTTCAGCTTCCAGACATCTCAGTCTCTCAGCTGCTTCTAATTCCATTTGTTTCTCCTGCTGCAGTCTCTCTGTTGATTCTATTTTGAACCTCTTGGCCTCCAGTTAAAGTCTCTTTAACTCTAGATGGATTTTAAGTCCTCTGTGGAAAGGTTAAACTATCCATTTTCAGTGAGTTGCACATCTCCAAAGCCAGCCTGGTTGTCTTCCTGGTTGCTATTCCGTGATGCAGCTGTGACTAAAGCTGCAATTATTCCTGCTTTAGTCAGGATGGCATGTACCAGTCCTTAAGCTTGGCAATCTCAGCTAACTTTATAAGCTTGCCATACTTCTCTGCTGACATGCTTGTCTGCTCTCCCTAGCTAACTAAGCTACCAAAAAAAATAAAACAATTGTGACATAAAACTCTGAATGTTCACTGTGTGGCTGATTGAGAGTACAAACATCTTCCTTAGTGAACACTGTTTACAGGCTACATGAATTCAATATCCACACCCCTACAAGCCAATTAATATATGATGTGGCTACCCACCACTGCCACCAATTAATATGTGATGCCCCTACACTGGCCCATTAATCAAGTAGAGTCAGTCCTCACCACTGGTAACAATGATGAATGTACACACTGGGAGGATGACAAGTAGACACACAGTAAAGTGCAATTTCCCTTAAGAGCACACAGAGATCACAGTCAGTCTGGGGCAGGTTTCTCCCTCTTTCTCCAGATCCCCAGTAAGACTCCCCAGTGGCACAGCTATAGCGTGGAGTTCTTAGCCAGGGTTCCAAGCCAAGTCCTCCCAACACTCTCTCTGCCCAATCAGTGCTTCATGTCTCTGTCCAAGTAGCTCACACACACACACACACACACACACACACACACACACACACACACACACACACACACACACACACACACACACACACACACACACACTTTGAGATTTGATTTATACACAAACACACACATGGGGAAGGCTGGAACAGGTTTACTAGATATGCCCCCTTCTGTCCTGACTATAAGGTAGTTATCATCACTGCCACTACTAGAACCCCTTATCAGCTATGTTAAGGCCCTTAACAAAGAGTTTCCAATCTTACTGTGTAGTGTTACTATTAATCCAAATGGTAGTCTGACCAAGAGCAAGGCTATTTAGGAGTGGCTTGTACAATGTCACCGCATAGATATGCAAGTACTCTATGAGTTTAAATATCTCTAAACAGACCAGCCACAATTAAAAGGTTTAAATATATTTAATAATAAATAATAATAAAAGAACAAGACAATACTCAGTAAGTAATCAGTGACATCAATGTTCAAAATCACAGGAAATATTTAAAACATTGCAGGACAGTCTCAAATAAATAAAGAAAACACCTACTTTACTATTTTCCTATCTGAATATAAAAGAGTTACTATGCCTTAAAAACTTACTTACAGCAAGGCAAGTGAATGGATCGTCTAGCTGATTTTGTCAGGTCAAAAGACAGATACAAAATGTATAGTCTCTCTCTCTCAGGGAGTTCTTAAATTAATATCAAATATTACTGCTAGGTTAGCTTGGATGACATCACCTTTTTTCACCTGACTTTAATTCCCAAGCTAAACCCCCATTGTCAGGACTAACATAATTTAGCACCCCCCTGTGGAAAATACATATCTCTCAGATCTTTGCAGATCCTGGAAGTCATAAAACAATAGAACACTTCTAGTTCTCAAACCTAGTAATTACTTCTCTTTCAAGACAATATAAAAAACTTCCAGCTTTAGACATTGTCTGCTACTGCACTGAAATTGAGGGATAACATCTTCTGTTTATGGCCCAGCAATTGTAAAAAACAATTTAATTTCAACTATTTTCTCTGAATTTTTTTCAGGTTAACCTCCTGTGTTCCAGTTTCCATTAAACATATACATCTAAACAGTCGCAATAGTGCAGGTACATTCCTGTTGTATTCCAATAGGGCATGCTGTGGTTACATTGTAGCTCAGTACTTTACACACACTTCTGTATAAATCATATCAATATTCACAAATGACAGAATTATTTATAAAATTCCCGATAGCTGGGCTGGCAGTGTGGCACCTCTCCTCGATCATCTTTCATTTCTCTCATTATACTAGTACCCCCTTTAACTATGCTACTTAAATAAATTGATACCTCTTCTTTTTTACCTTGCAAATACTATCTTGTTTAAATAATATGTTTTTTTTTAATTTTCTCTTTATTCTTTACTCTTTATTATTTCATAAATTCTCCATTCTATCACATAATATTCTCTATTGTTCCTTTCCAAATCTATTAAAGCATCCATACACATTGTTTTATAATTTATTTTTTCTGCTTTTCTTATATCTGACTGACATTCTAAAAAACATTTTTGTATATTTTTCTTTCAAAGCTAGCCATCACTCAGACCAGTTTTTATTACACAGTTTAGTGGAAATGTGATCTCTTTCTGTAAACACATACTTATTTTTTCATCATATAATTTCTCATTTCTTTTTATTCCTTTTCCCAGTCTGATATACTCCTTATTGTCTTATACTTCTATCCATAAGGCTGAATGAACTGAAAAGCCTGTTACAAGTGTCTCTCCATAGGTATAGTTAAACCTTGTGATATAATAAAATAATCTGTTTCCATTATATACCGTGATTATATGTCCACAAATTATTATTACAAATCTTTAAATTGCCACATTTTATAAGTTCAAAAATTTCTTAACATCATTTCCTTTCTTCTTCTTTTTTCTCTCAAATTGCAATTAAAATATCAATTTAATATTATATTCATACCAATTACTGTATAATCCAAAATGAAATAAATGTCCCCTTTCTTTACTTGTAACAGATACATCCCATGCTATAATTCTATATACCTGATTATGCCATCTGAGATCTACAATTGTTTATCTTCCCATCGTTGCCAATGTTATGTTCAATATTTTCACTGACTGTCTACAAAGTACAATACAGGTCCTTTCCTAGGTTGCATATTGTATTCTTCCTCAAAGTTTCTTTGTTTGTAATGTCTTCTTGTGTCAAAAATCTTACATATTCTAATATTACATCAACATCATACTGCACCGGTTTAGGATGCCTATTCTTCTGCTTATATTTTGATGCTATTTACATTTACTGAAAGCACTCTAAAGTTGTCATTATGTCTGTGTTGTAGCTTGCCAGAAATTGTGTAAAGTTGAAGTATTTATCTCATTCGCATTATACATTTCCTTTCTTTTTCTCATGTATACTTATCACATTAAAATGTCTTTTTCTGTCTCTTACTTTTTTTTGCCATGAAAATTCTTTTTACTTTTCACTTTTTTCTAATTTATGTCTTCCTGGTCACTTGTTTCACAACCTTTTTTTTATGTTATCTTCTATTTCATTTTTATCTTGATACTTATCTTTATTTTTATACTGAGCTTGCTTCCCTACTTCTGCTTTATCTTTTATTGGGGTTGTTTCTTCTCTTTATATACTTCTGTTTTTGTCTTTCTCATTCTTTTTCTCTAGATTGCAATTCAGCTATAAATGCCCAATTTTGTTACATTTGTAAGATTTCAGTTCACGCTTTTTTGCATCATGACTTGGATCCCCACAAATATAACATTTTCTCTTATCACAGTTACTTATCAAATGATCATCTTTTCCACAGAAAAATAAACATGTTTTTGGTTGTCCCCGGTAAATTACAACACCTCTGTTACCCTCTACATTTATCATACTATAGATATGAACAATTTTTTCTTTCTTCCTTTTCAGTATAATGTGACAGACCCATCCCCCAGTCCGTAATCCTCTGTAACCATAGACTTTGCTAATGTCCATAACTTCTTTACAAACCTTGCTTAAATGTCTCTTTAAAGTCTCTTTTTCAACTTCAGTTTGAAATTGAAATGTATTTTCATTTTTGTTTCTCTGTGAAATGCTTTAACCAAATAAAGTTAAATGCCAAAAAATGCATAGTCAAACCGGGGGGAAAAAAAGGTACCCCCCTATACCAAATAGGTGGCAATCCACTGAGCACAGGGACCCAGGTTACTCATCACTCATCAGACCAATGATTGAGTACAATGCCCCTAGTATGAACCTATGAACCTATGAACCTAAGAATTCCATGGATTACTGTTCTTTTTCTTCTCATACCCCCCCAAAACTTCCCAGAACAGATCCAGTCTCAAAAACAATGTCATAAAGTGTCTCTTTACAAATAAGAATAAAAACATCTACCTCTTGAGCCTTCACTCCCAATGGGAACATTAAATTATCCCAAATGCCATACCTGTCCATTTCCTTTTATTTGTTCTGAATTCTCA
Source organism: Protopterus annectens (assembly GCF_019279795.1). NCBI lineage: Eukaryota > Metazoa > Chordata > Ceratodontiformes > Protopteridae > Protopterus > Protopterus annectens. The sequence continues at coordinate 785,892,163 of NC_056733.1, read as the reverse complement.
CCATAGATCTCCTTTGATTGTTTACATTTCCTTTCCTTTGTTGATCTGTCATCATTTTCTTTACATATGATTTCTTTGTCTAGCAATCTTCTTTTAAAATAGTTTCTGATTCCTCTGATTGAATTCAGTCCATAATTTCACCCTCTGAAACATCTTTTCCACTCTCCAACTCACTCTGCAACAACAATTCACCCAAAATATCATCCCACAACCCTCCTGACTGGAGGGTTGTGATAAAACACCCATCGTTCTTTTGAATACTTGCTTCCGATGAAACAAGCAAATTCTTCTGTAACAGCTCCTCCCTTGTAGACCTTCAAGCACTACATTGGAATTCACCTCTGAGCTATCCACCATCTTGGATCTCCAAACAGAAGAAGCCCTCCACTAATCAGTAGGGGGAACTTCCCCAATGCCCTGGCCAAATTTCCCACTGCAGTATAAATACCACCTTGGGTCTCCCCTGAAAAGAAGCTATTAGCCTAGTGGGACTAATTTGGTCAACAAAGAATAAATAAAAAGTAAATAGATGTGCTTGTCATTGTGTACAACCTGAGAGGTGGCTCTGCTGTGCAACATGCTACTTGATATTAACTGTGATGGCTCAGTTGTGCATGTTAAATAGAATATGCTGATGTGACTATATACACAGTACAGCCTGTGCAGGACAGTACACTGATTTGTGGGAGGATTCAATAACTTGAATAAACCAATATCACGCAAGGTGGAACAAGTGCCCGGCTCCAACCATACAGATTCCAAATACCACAAACCGAGCTAGCACAGAGGAAAGACAAGCCAAAATATTTTTATTGTGGCATCATAAAACAAAAAAGTAACAACTGCAAACCGGTTTCGGCTATAAGTCCAGCCTTCATCAGTGCAAACAAAAAGTTTGAATGGTACATCCTGGTACTCCTTATATACTTAAGAGCTTAAAGGTGTATGCACCTAAATCCAATATTTAAGTGCATACTCAAAAAATAATAATGTTGAAAAAATAGCTCCTCATAAATAAAGTGAACTGCAGGCCAACAAACTCGCAAAAATATCCCAATTCAGATGAATAAACCATACCATGAACAAAATGATCCAAATTGAAGTAAATGATCAGTCCAAATACCTAAGATGATCGTCAAGCCACAAAAAATGCTGCCATCTCTCCCAGGCATCCCCAGCATGTGAAAGAGCAAACAAGAATAAATCAATATCATGCAAGGTGGAACAAGTGCCCGGCTCCAACCATAGAGATTCCAAATAACACAAACCGAGCCAGCACAAAGGAAAGGCAAGCCAAAATATTTTTATTGTGGCATCATAAAACAAAAAAGTAACAACTGCAAACTGGTTTTAGCTATAAGTCCAGCCTTCATCAGTGTAAACAAAAAGTTTGAATGGTACATCCTGGTACTCCTTATATACTTAAGAGCTTAAAGGTGTATGCACCTAAATCCAATATTTAAGTGCATACTCAAAAAATAATAATGTTGAAAAAAATTCTTCTGAAACAGCTCCTCAGAATATTGTAGACCTTCAAACACTACATTGAAATTCACCTCTGAGCTATCCACCATCTTGGATCTCCAAACAGAAGAAGCCCACCACTAATCAGTAGGGGGAACTTCCCCAATGCCCTGGCCAAATTTCCCACTGCAGTATAAATACCACCTTGGGTCTCCCCTGAAAATAAGCTATTAGCCTAGTGGGACTAATTTGGTCAACAAACAATAAATAAAAAGTAAATAGATGTGCTCATCGTTGTGTACAACCTGAGAGGTGGCACTGCTGTGCAACATGCTACTTGATATTAACTGTGATGGCTCAGTTGTGCATGGTTAAATAGAATATGCTGATGTGACTATATACACAGTACAGCCTGTGCAGGACAGTACACTGATTTGTGGCAGGATTCAATAACTTGACACTCGACCTCATTAAAAGCTTCTTTTGATCACTGTTTATTTGTTAAACAAAAGGTCCAAATGAGCAGACTACATCTGCAGCAAAGCCCTAAGAGAAAAGCTCCAGAAATTTAAGCTTTACAAATGAACATTCAAATATAAACACAATTTCTACAGAGAGAGAAAATTGAGTATGCATTTAGGAATATACAGGGAGTCCAAAGGGAGTGACAAAAACAGGTCTATTTTGTCATTTGTAAGTTAGCAACAACTGAAGAAACTCTACATTTACACTATGTAATAACAGCTTTCCTTGCTTACAGAGCTACTGCTCCAAGCAACCTGACATTAAAGTGACACCTTACTAATGGAAGGAGCACTTGACATGCTTCTAAAATGAGTGAGTAAACAATTTTTATATATTTCCTCTTAAAGAAAAACAAAACTTGCCTACTGAGTGTTGTGTAAAGAGGGACAATGTCATCCCTAGATATAGAGACAATCCTTTTGTTTATAAGCAGTGCAATACAGAAGGACATTCTTACAGCAATGGACTCTTTGGTCAAAAGTTAGGTGCTATTACCCTATTCCAATTTTATGTGTCTTATCTGTTAGCCAGTTGGTAATCCAATGGGTAATATAGGGGTTTATTCCTAGTTTATTTAGCTTTCTACTATGCCTGCATGTGGGGTTGTGTCAAATGCTTTTGCCAGGTTGAGGTATGTGGTATGTATTGTTTTACCTTCATCCATTACTTGGTGACCTTTTCAAAAAAGGTATATGTCTATCGTGCACTGCTATGTCCATGCTGTATGACTGAATAGCCATGTCTATATTATGCTGTGCCACATTGTCCCATGCATTGTTATGGTTCACATCACATCATTCCAGACAGGAAGATGCATTTACCTTTAGAATTACCATTTTGTAAAAAAGTAACATTACCCTGCATCCCCATATAAGGGACAGCACCCCTGGGTCACAGCACACATCCAAATAGTACAGAGGCTGCTTAAACTGCCACAGTGGATATGATGAATACGGACACCTTCAATATACTGACTGTCACCATATACCTTTCATGCAGGCCATATACACTCCCTGTGGGTATGCTCACATGAAAGATCTACAAGTACCAAAGGATGGTAAACATGAAGCCCACATCATTAGTGATATCTATATCAAACCAGACAATTCAACGGAACACTTCATTCAAAATAAGGCCAACATTTTCAGAAGGTGATGGAACAAAGTCCTCCAAATCCCCTTGCAAGAGGATTCATGCCCTAGTTCTCTTATATTTTTATACTGAACTCCAAATCTCCAAAAAAACAAGGAAACCAATTTCACCCTTCACAAACAGAGCATTCATTTCAGAGGTCCAGTCTTTTAAGTTCCAGCCTTTGGAATTTCAGATTATTCCATTTAGTAGACCCAATCCTACTCCTATATTTTAACGCACTATAACAGTGCACTTCACGCATATGATCGCTTATACAACAAGCTCACTAAAACTTATGTACTATAAACATACTGTAGTTTGTACAGATACTTATCTGTATGTACGACAATGCAAAATGTGTTCTGCACCTCCACAAGTATAGACCACAACACACTGCACATTATTACTTAGTAACAACAGAGGAAATAAACATTTAATACATTATCTCACATGCAGTATGTGCTCTGTATGGCTGTTATGTCATACAACTGTTGTATGTCTTATATCTGTAACCAACAAAAAGCACCCAGTTTCCATCAATGAAAAAACTCCTTTATTAACGAACAATAGAAAATAACCTCCAAAATTAGTTACGGGCTTTCATCATAGTATAATGACTTCATCAGAACAGGTTAAGTAGTTAATATCCTTCAAAATGCACAGTTTATATATTCCAGCTGATTCATAATTAATTGATCGATTAAAAGTTAAAAAAACAGTGCAAAATTTCATAAAACAATATGTTCAAATTTGTATATAAAATGTAAAATGTTAAATTCTGGAATAATACAAAATATAAAATTCCGGTACTTACGTATTATCGCAACCAGATTTCTGCACTGACATTATTCTGGCGGTGTGCACAGAAACAGGTTGCTTAACCTAAAAAGGGGTCTGTCGAGAATTAAGCATTAATCTGTCTCAGTGGGTATGAGCCCAGAAGAGGAGTACTGGTGACATTTTGTACTTGTGGATGACGCGCTTCATTGCACCTGTAACTCCAAGTTGCCGAAACGTTTGCCCTGCTTTTCGTAAATTGATTCATGTTCTTGCGAATCGCTGATGTTTACTGTTTGTCTATAATGCCAGGCTTAAGATTTTCATACTTACATGGATCTTACTTTATTTGCTGTAGAATCAGGGGCAAATCCAAAAAGTAATTGGGAGTCATCAGGAACCTTTCTTTGATATTACTCTAATTCACTTTAAAAGTTAATAAAATACAATGCTTAACATCAAAGTGCATTTTTTAAAGACACAAAGTATGAAACTTGGGTATTATTGACATGTCTGTAACCCTCACCCCTTCACCAGAAACTCTAACATTTTACGAGGGGTAGGGCAAAAGCATGAGGCAAAATTAGGGAAGTTTTGCCTTCTCTGAAGGAAGCCTTCCATTCAGTGCAAGGAATCTGTTCATCAGAACGGTAGCAGACATGATAACGTAAGTGTGCATGTGTAATGCATGCAAAAACTGGAAGAGGGTTTTCGGAAACGTTTCTTTTCCTGAAGGTAATGCAAACTTTGTCCACAGCAGTAAACACAGTAAATACCACATTGCAGTGTTTCATGGCTTCCTTTCTATAGAAGTATGCAAAATTCGGAACCGCGAAAATCTGGTTGCGATAATACGTAAGTACCAAAATTCCATGTATAAAGAATATTAGAAATAAATAAAACCCATAGACATATGGAAATTGATTGTTCAAAAATAGAAAAAAATATATTGTAGTTAACGAAATGTTAGTTTAAATGTGGAAATACATGCAAGGATGTTACAAAAACAAATCGAGAATATAATCCTGTGTTCAACACAGAACCACACTTCTTAATAAATGTTCTATCTTTAAGGGCTGGTACTATAGAGTAGAGAAAAATGCCAGCACCAAATACAGTGAAAAGCACCAAACAAGACTAGTAAAGTAAATACATAAGTATTTTATTCACAAAATAGTATACATCCCAGACCGGATTCAGCCAACAGGCTTTCCTCAGTGAGAATAAAAGTAGTTACTGATGTGAAGTGACACACATACATATATAACATGAACCATCCAATAGGATTCTTCCCAAAGTATTCTTCCCAAAATTCAAATTGTTTCCTGTATGGAAAATAAAAAGAGAGTGAAAAGTTATACAATGAGACAACATTATTAGTGATAATATATGTAATTTAAATAGTAAGTAAATTTATATACTCGCTGCAATTGCATGTTAAACCATTTTTTCAGAAAATTTAAATACAATAAGGATTTTATTTTAATAGTTTGGTATTAATCGAGCTGGACTGAGTTTTATTAAGCCGAACAGGCTATACCATTACATAAGGTTGGGCAACATTTACAGATCTTTGGTTGTCTTGTATTGTTTGTCAATTTATTTCACTTTCATGTAATTATAAGTGAATATATACACTTTCGGTTATTGTGTGAAAAGTATTTTTTACATTTAATAAGGATGTTGTTTGTTATGGCTACAGTCACGTACAAATTTAGCTGGATTGAGCTTTTTTAAGCCAATCAGGCCACACTATCACATAGGGCTGGGCAACATCAATACATTGTTGATTGCATAGTATTACTTACCATCATATTTAATTCTTAAATGAATAATATATAACCACTAAGATTATCCCTCTTGTCTTGATGGGTCATTATACCTAACAATCTAAATAAGAGACCAACTAAACATTTCTCCTCTGAATGTGGAGTGGCACAAAGGCCTTCAGTGATTAAGAAGACGGTGTGTGTTTGATTCTATAAAATATTACCTATTTTCTCAGGACAAAAAAATTTTGGGGGGGTTATTGGACCATGGATGCTATCATTGGTTCAACTTTTCAAGATAGTACATTGTCATATAATTCAGAACAGGAACTTTTGGCTGTAGAAGTTGCAACCATTGTGCATATATGGCCACTAGCAGTAGTTTTATTTACTTCACTATCAAGAAGGTATATGAGCTCAAACACTGTGCGGACTGTAAAACCAGGGATTTGATATATTTAATGCATTGTACTAAGTCCTGCATTTTATGTAAGAAAAAAACAATCGTACATTGAGGGAGCATGTTAGGGAACATCTATATGCCATTAACAAGGAGGATGAAAGTAATGCATTGGCTAGACATGTCCTCATTAATGATCTGTCCCATAGGTTTGTGTTTTTAGTCCTGGAACTGGTTAAAAAAAAGCTGTAGATTAGGTGATTTTAAGAATTTCACCATAAGATTGGAGACAAAGTGGATAATTAGGTTACAGGCAGATAAAGCTTTTGGTTTGAATGACAGGGTGTCTTTAAAGCCTTTTTTTAATAGCCAGACCCTTGGAACATTAATGTTTTTATTTTTACTTACTTGTGTCTGACATGCATAATTTTTAGGGTATACATATTTTATATGTGTTTTGATCGCTTAGGTTTTAGGTATTTATAATAGATAGCATGAGTGATTTATTTCATTTATGTAATAGTTGTTATGTGCACTTTTGCTGCAACTGAGAAATGTATGTATATATATATATATATATATATATATATATATATATGCATATGTATATATATATACGTATATATATATATATATATATGCATATGTATATATACATACGTATATATTTATATATTTATGCTGCAAATTAGGTTGTCTTTAGCGTTAGCCTAGTGTATTAGCTTTGTTATTAGATTTCATTATTGCTATGACTCTGTTGTCCCCTACTGTTTTTATATGGAAGTTAGCAATTATTATGCTGAATTATGCTAGTTATTTTTGAATGTGAATTGCTATTATTGTTTTATTATTTATGTTTTAAGGTGAGGCTATGAAAGCAATATATCATGACATAAGATTTTTTTTTTTTTACATATTTTTATTTGTATGGTTTGGTGAGTTTTAATGTATGATTGATTTATTGTTTTATTACTTGCTTAATTGGTTAATTGTATAATAAGAGGTGCTCTACTTTATATTTAAAGAATGGCCATGGTGTTATTAATTATGTCTGAAGAAGGATCCTTGTTAGACACAAACGCACTTACATTGTCTCATATTTTATTAATTAAATTTATCAGTGCCAGACCTTGTTTGTCACCTCTTTGTTGCTTTATTCTCAGCCTGGCATATATTTAACCCCATGCCAGTTTTATTAATTAACTATTTATCTCAACCATATCTCAACCATATGTTGATTATTGTGTGTACACACTTGTACACTGTTTATTACTACCATTGCATATAAATATGCATGTACAGATATATGATATGATATACATATACACACACACACATATATATATATATATATATATATATATATATATATATATATATATATATATATATATATATATGTATATATGCAACATAAATTTAACACTCACACTAACATGTTTTTATATTATATCTATCTAGCTATGGGTTGCCTGCAGGAATGTCAAGCGTGTGTTTGGTTGGCAGCTGTTTAGTCAACCGCATATGATTTACTATGCAGCTGATCGACAACTGTGGAAGTGTGCAAAACTCCCAGGGCTGGGGAGTATACCCTTACCCTGCCTCTGTGTGATCTCAAAGTTTATATGTAAAATTAGCAGGGGGGTGTGGGGGCACAGACCCCCACAAGGGAGGGGTGCAGGTAGCTTGCCCCACAGCAACAAATGATGTATTTATTTTTTTGGGTTTTTTTTTTTTACATTTAAGTTTTCCATGTACCAAAGCTGTTTCTCTGTGCAGGTGTAGTGGCATGTTAGCATTTTAAGCCATTTGACGTTGAGATTTTGCCAGCTGACATTAGATGTATTCAATCTCTCATACTACACACATTTTATACACACACACACACACATATATATATATATATATATATATATATATATATATATATATAGATAGATAGATAGATATATAAAATAAGCCGCGGTGGTGCAGCGGTAGTGCTTTTGCCTCACAGCAAGAGGTTCTTCCATTCGATTCTCGGCTGGAGTGCCTTCTGTGTGGAGTCTGCATGTCCTCGTCGCAGTCAAATGGCATTCAAAAGACATGCATAAAATGGGTGTGCCTTCGCTGAAGGTTGGACATTGAGCTGGCACCTCGGCACCCATTAAAAATCTCCTGCCAATCATTAGCGGACCGGAGTTCTGTTGTGGCGACCCCTAACCGGGAAAAGCCGAAAGAAGAACACACATATATATATATATATATATATATATATATATATATATATATATATATATATATGTGTGTATGTAAAACAGACACACATAGTTATATGTGCGTGCATTAAATACACTCACAAACTTTTTTCCCTTCCATGCATTACATCTGCTTAATGGCATAAAGAAGCCAATGCATATCTGGTCTGCCCTTTTAAATGCATTTAACATTCTACATTCCCCCCTTCTCCATGTTCCCCATTATCCTTTTTCTACATCTCCTCTGTCCTCTTTGATGTCTGTGTAGGTTCACACTTCACCACTCATTCTGGTAGTCCATTTTATGGTCCACAATCCTCTCTGAAAAAACTACTTTTGAAGATCTAGGGAGAAGTCAGTCTCTCAACTCTAGTGCCTGTGTCACTTCTTTATTCCTTTGTACTACCTGATCAGACTAAAAATCTTACACCCCCTTACATTCCCCTAACATGAGCATATTCATCAGTATCATATCTTCCCTAGCTCTTTTGGTCTTCTCTAGCCTGTAATCACATTTCATGTCGTCTGTCCCAAAGAACATTCTGGAAGCTTTCCTCTAGATTTCTTCCTGCAGCTTAATGCTCTTTTCCTTATATGACATCAATAATTTCATATGTTAGCCATGGCCTTGCAAAGTGGAATCACTTCCTGTCTCCCCACTGAGAATACACCCCAAACATTCTGTTTGCCACTGCCACAGCCCTCCATGTCTGACTAACAACCCCAAATCCTTTTCCTGTTCCATTGCTGTTATTTCCACTCCCCCAGCTGATACTTTACAGCATGTTTATTATAGTCTAAGGGTAGAACTTTACATATTTTCTCACTGAACCTCAGCTGAAACCTTTTTAGCTTGGTCAGCCTTTTCAAATCCTTTGCTAAATTCTTCCTTCCATCCTCCCCTGATGCATCTATCTTCATATCGTAAATAAACAATGTAGTGCTGTTCTCTACTCTTTCAGATACAGTAAGCCTTTGAGACGATCTCTAATCAGAAACTCCTCTATCAGATTGTCAGCTTAGGACTAGCCTTCCTACTGCAATTCCATATTTACCTTTCAAATATAGCCCAAGCAGTAAAATAGCAAAATGACTTCTCCACTTTTCTCCCACTAACCATCAGCATCCCACAGGTATCTATGTTAGGCCCTCTCCTCTTCAAACATACAATAAATTATCTACATACAGCCTCCAAATATGCATCAACAGTCCAATATGCTGAAGTCTCTATTTTGATCTGCTCAGCCAAAACTGACACTGAATTTCAACAACTTATAGTAATATCCTTCTCATCTGTCAAAGCCTGGATGAACAATTCCCAATCCCAACTATTAGTAAACCCAAACAAAAGCAAAACTAATCCTTTTCACTTTAAAAGAATACTACAGAAAAGATTAACATGTCAACATTGTATCTGCCAATAACACCAAAAGTGAAAGGGTTACTTATACTAAACTTCTCTGTGTCATCATTAATAAACAGTTAAACTCTGACCAACAGATATTCCCAAGCTGTAAAGAAAACATACTAAAACTAGATTCACTATGCAGATTGAGACAACAAGAAAATGTAAAACAACTAGTTATTACAATCTCCCATGTATGCTGCCACATCCTAGTTAACCGACAAGCCACCCTATTATCTAAACTTGAACAATGTTACAACAAAGCAGCTAGAATTGCCATCAACTATCCCCATAAAAACCACCACTACTTGACACTGAAAACACTAAACTGGCTAGAAATGCCAGTTGAACACTGAGCATTGTGCAAAATCTTATTTATAGGCCAGAAATGTGCCCTACCTTAACCAATATTATTCAGCTCTATTCTCCTCAAAGACCCTTATGTTTAAGAAATAAATCTGCACTAGCAATAACCAAATCATTTAATAGAGCTGGAGATTCCCTGTATTCAAACAAAGTTGCCAAGTTCTGGAATCTTATCCCTCTTACACTGAAAAGTATCCAAAATATAAAACACTTCAAGTTAAACTTAATAAATCAACTATCCGCTAACTGGCGCTGATCTTGTACCCCATCCCCCTTGCCTGATCTCATGCAATACAAAAATAACAACCACCGTATGATTTTCTAATACAACTTCCTTCTTCTAGAAAAAAAAATTACCTGTAGTTGTCATTACAGCGAAATAGTCTTGTATAGTATAAAAATATTGTTCTGTTACTACGTGTCTCTTATTCTATTTTTCAATTCCCTGTGCACATGTTATCATTAACTACATTTGCATTTGACAATGAACTTAAATAACTATTTGTTAACATGCACTGTAACCAATTTTATGTTATTTAATACGCTGGAGCTTTTCTCCCCAGGCCTCTGCTGGAAAAGATCCTTTTCCAAACCTAGATGCACTTTACCAGTAAACAAATGCGATCAATCAATCAATCAAATAAGTAAATAAATAAACAGACACACTGCAGAGTACTGGGTCAAGAATAGATCCTTTCAGTACCCATTAGTCAATTTCTTAATTCCTGTCATTGCTACAGTTACAAAAACCCTCTGCATCCATCCATTTAAACATGGAGCTATCCAGGTGTTTGTGTTTCACCGTTGCAGTCATTACATTTGGGTTATCTGCTTGCAGTAGCTCTCAGTCGGCCTGATTAACAAAGTCTTGGGTCCTGCGTCAGTTGCTGTCCCTTCTTCCATGACGTAACATCATCAGGGGTATAAAACATGCAGCTGACACCATTACATCAGTCTTTCTTGACATGCGGTGCCCAAAGCAGAAGCATTTCGCAAGTGCCGGTCGTCCAACTTCTGAAATTTTCATTTTCGAGCTTCAGAACCAAAGTCTTCAACTAAAGCTAAGCACCCCGTTGAGGAAACTTTTTCTTGCTCCTTACCGATGTCAGTAAAAGTTAATAATTGCATTACTTGTGGAAAGCAAATACCTCACAAAGATTTTAATTCGTACTGTATTCCTTGTCTAAGCCCTGACCACGATGTACCTTGCTGTCAGTTTTGTGCCTTATTTAATCAGCACACTATCCTTCATCAGTATTGTGATGACCGTGCCCTGGCACAGCAATCAAGGCACCTCAGTCCTCACCGCTAACACCAGGGAGGTCGTCTCCAAAAGGAGGAAAGGATAACTAATACACACAGTAAAGTACAACTTCCCTTAAGTGCACACAGAGATCACAGTCAGTCTGGGGCTGGCTGCTCCCTTGTTCACCAGGTCCCCAATAAGACTCCCCACTGGCACAGCTATACGGTCCAGGTCTCAGCCTAACTGGGCAAGCTAGAACCTCCAGTACCCTCTCTGTCCAACCAGCACTTCGTGTCCCTGCCCAAGTAGCTGACACAACACACACACACTTTGAGATAAGTATTTATACACTTTGCAGACACTCCTGGGAAAGGCTGACACAGATTCTCCAGCTGTGCCCCTTTACCCAGACTATACGGTAGTAATTACTGCCACCACCCAGTTAATAATATCAGCTACTAAAAGGCCCTTAAAAGGGTGTCCAATTATTACTGTGCAATATTAATATTCAATGGTAATGTGACTATACAGTCTAAGGCTTATCAGAGTGGCCTATTACAATAAACTCTATATAAATATGCAATGTACTTTAGAGCTTATCTCTACACAAAGCAGCCACAGGTAGAAGGTTTTAAAAATATTTAATAATAAATAATTAAAACACAAGACAAAACTTCTACACCACAGAGATATCTAATAGTCCACAGATCATACAGAAACTTAAAATAATATCGTAGGAAAGATCTGATTACACAGAAAAATACTTAATCTAACTTTCCAATCTTTGGCTAATCTTAGAGAAAACACAGTGCTACAATCCTACATAAAGAGCATAGGCAGTGCTGGTAAGTTAGATGTCCAAGATCAAAATGCCTCCGGTCTCTTGTGAGCAATAGTATTTAAACATTACTAACAAACATGTCTTTAAGGCCCTCCCAAAATTACATCATTTTTGACACTTAGGTTTTCCCAGTATTCATATTGCATCATCTTAACACCTGGTCTGAGTTCTCAGGCCACAAACTGCATTATTTAGCAATCTAACACCTGCACGGAAACTTACAACAATAGAAGACATTTCACATGTATATACTAACAGAAACTAAAGCAATAAAAGCACCTTCCATATCTAAATTCTAGTCATAAACTTTAGCCTAAAACAGCCGCCCTCGGGTCAAATTCTAACATGAAAGGATACAACATGCTTCACTGGGCCAGTAGAGTACAGTGTTGCCACATATTTTGCAGTTTCAAATTTCACAGTGTTTTCTTACATTTAAAAACACAAGCCTGTATTTTACATTTATTTATACAGTTGATAGAATTATATATTAAATTCTATTTGACTAGGCTGGCAGCCTTCTCCCATCTCTCCACAGTCGTCACATCTCTCCCCCCCCCCCCCCCCGGGCAACTCAAGCAAGTTTTTCAAGTGCCCCTTGAGAAACATTGCTTGAGAGTGTCAGGTCTATCTGGGTGTACCTCACACCATTCCCTGTTTTGAGAGCCCATCTGCACTGGCATTGCTACTCCCACTGCGGTGTTGCACTGACATATCATATGCTTGCAACCCCAGGCTCCATCTTAGCAACTTGGCATTTTGCTGACTGGCTCTGTTTAACCATGTTAGAGGGTTGTGATCTGTCATCACAGTGAATTCTCTTCCGTACAGATAAGGCTGAAGTTTTTGTAGTGCCCACACTATGGCTAGACATTCCTTTTCTACTGCTGCATAGCATTCCTCCCTGGGTTGGAGCCTACGACTGAGATAAACCACTGGGTGTTCTTCTCCCTCTGAAGAAATCTGGCTAAGTACAGCCCCCACCCCATAGTTTGAAGCATCCACCTGCACAACAAATTCTTTGCTATAGTCTGGACTGGCTAACACAGGGGGTCCTCCCAAAGCTTCCTTAAGCTTCTGAAATGCCTGCTTACATGTTGGAGTCCACACTACCTTATCTGGCCTGTTCTTCCTTGTCAGGTCTGTGAGGGGAACAGATATGGTACTATAATTGGGAACAAACTTTCTGTAGTACACTGCTGTCCCTAAGAATGCCCTCACCTGCTTTTTGGTAACAGGTGCAGGCCATACCTGAATAGCTTCCACTTTGGCAGGTTCTGGTCTTATCTTACCACTCCCCACTCTATGTCATAGGTAGGAGACCTCTGCAATACCCACCTGACATTTGCTTGGCTTAATGGTCAACCCTGCCCTCTGTAGTCTGCCCAGCACCTCCCTGACATGTTGAAGGTGCTCTTGCCAGGAATGGCTGTAGATAGCAATATCATCCATGTAAGCAAGGGCAAACCCTCCTGCTCCTACTAAGATATGATCTACCAGCCTCTGGAAAGTCACTGGGGCATTCTTCATCCCAAAGGACATCTTTGTGAACTCATACAAGCCAAAAGGGGTCACAAAGGCTGACTTCTCTCAAGCACTGGGAGTCAAGGGCACCTGCCAGTAACCCTTGGTAAGATCAATGGTTGTAAGGTACTTAGCCCCACCCAGCTGCTCTAGGGCCTCATCTGTCCTAGGCATGGGGTAAGCATCCAACTCTGTGTGACTATTTAATTTCCTGTAATCCACACAGAACCTGTTGCTGCCATCCTTCTTTGGCACCAACACCACTGGTGAGGCCCAGGGACTGTTGGACTCTTGAATCACCCCTAGTTTCAACATCTCCTGTACCTCTTCCCTCAGAGTCTGTTGGACTCTCTCAGGCACCCTGTAAGGGGCCTGCCTGATAGGCCTTTGGGGGTCCTATAGCCACCTGGTGCTGCACCAGGTGGGTGCTCCCTGGTTTCCCGGTGAACATGCCCCCAAGCTCCTGCAACACTGCTTGGATTTCATGAACCTGGGTAGGAGATAGCTGCTGGGACATTGCTACCCCTTCCACCGAGGTGTCAGCCCGAGCCTCACTGAGGAGATCATTCCACAGATATCTCTCAGACTCCTCCTGCAATCCACTGAAATGCTCAGCACAAGGGCCAACCTATCATGGTAAGGTTTCATCATGTTAACATGGTACAGTTTGTTCCCCTGCCATCTGCCTAGCACTTCCACCATGTAGTTAACAGCACTTACCTTTCTTACCACCTTGTAGGGTCCCTCCCAAGCAGCTTGCAACTTGTTGTGTCTGACAGGAATGAGAACCATCACCTGCTGCCCTACAGCATACTCTTTAGCTCGAGCATTCCTGTCATACCACACCTTTTTCTGTCGTTGGGCTTCTGCCAGGTTCTCCTGGGCCAAACCCATGAGTTCCATGAGCCTTGTACTGAGGTTCAGGACATATGCCACAACAGACTCCTTGTGAGACTCACACTCATCTTCCCGCTCATCTCGAATTAAATCTAGAGGTCCCCTCACCCTATGCCCATCCAGCAACTCAAAGGGTGAAAAACCTGTGGACTCCTGGGGAACCTCTTTGTAAGCAAACAACAGATGGGGCAAATATTTGTCCCAATCCCTCTTAAACTGATCTGCAAATGCCCGTAGCATGGACTTGATTGTAGAGTTTATCCTCTCAACAAGATCATTAGTCTGGGGATGGTAGGGGGTGGTCTTCATGTGTTTCACCCCACAGGACTTCCACAGACAAGCCAGCAGGTCTGACATAAAAATGACACCTCTGTCAGACAGTATTTCTTTTGGAAAACCTACCCTGCTGAAAATCTCTAGCAAAGCATTTGCCACCTTCTCTGCCTCAATGGAGGGCAAAGCCACTGCCTCAGGGTATCGTGTACCATAATATACAATCACTAGGATATACTTTTTCCCTGTGGAACTTGGGATACTCAGAGGACCCACAATATCCATAGCTACCCTCTGAAATGGCTCCTCAATCACGGGCAAATGCATCAAAACAGCTCTCACCTTGTCTCCTGCCTGCCTACCTTTTGGCACTACTCACAAGTCCTGCAGTACTCTGTTACATTTCTGGATATTCCAGGCCAATAGAAGTTTTGCATAATACGCCTCTTTGTACGTTTTATGCCCATATGACCTGCAAAGGGAATATCATGGGCCATGGCTAAAAGTACCAGACGGTAACTTCTAGGCACTACCAATTGCTGTACTCTCTCATCTTCTAGCCCTCCCTCAGGGGTCCACTCTCTGTACATTAACCCTTTATTCCAGTATACAGATTCCCCCTTCCAATGAGAATCAGGTGCCTCCCTAGCTACCTGCCTCAGGCCTTGCAATGTAGGGTCTGAGAGCTGAGCCTCTCTCAAGTTTCTTCTTGTAACCCTTCCCAACTCCCCTTCCACTGGAAGTCTGGCATCCTCTGACAGCGGTGCCTCACTGTCAGCCTGGGTACTACTACTCACCTCTGCCCTTTGCAATTACCCTGTCCAAGGGAACATCAGTACCCACAAGCAGCTGTGACTCACATTCAGTCTCACTGCTACAGTGTAGCTCACTCCCTGAAGTAACCACCTCAGCATTCCTGGCTACAAGTATGCAGTCTGTCTGGGTCTCCCCCAGGCTACCAGACCCACATGCATGTCTCCTAGCCTCACTGCATTTAACTGCGTAAGTACATAGTACTGTCTCATCCAAATCCTTCCATCTCAGGACATCTGCAGGATGGTAGTTCCATACCCCTGTTGTCTCAAGACAACCCACTATTTGCATTTTGTCTTTACCACTTACTGGCTCTTTCACCTTTGGTTCCCCACTTTGCCTCCATGGACACCTGTATGCCACATGGCCCCACTGGTTGCATTCAAAACATTTAACCCTAGCTCCTGAACGTGTACCTGGACTAGTGGCTTCCCCTGCTACTGGTGGATTTTGTTGGGGCAGTCTGTGCTGCCCACTATGGGTTCCTTTAGTCCAATGAGCAGTACTAGGGGTCCCTTTCCTGTGCAGGGCTACCCTGCTTCCTAGGTATAGGTCTCCCTTCTTCCCCAACTCCTCTGAAGTAGCACACTGTCTATCAGCTAACCAGATCCTCATGTCCTCAGGCAAAGTGCTAAGGGCTTGTTCCCTTACCAAAAGGTCTGCCAGCCCTTCAAAAGTGGTGACCTGACATCCACTTACCCAGCTATGAAAATAAGTGCTCAGTTCAACAACATATTCATATACATTTTCATCTGCCTTGCGTCTATGCTCACAAACCTTTTTCCTATACAATTCAGGTGTTAGCTTAAAACATTCTAACAAATGTATTTTTACAGCAGTATAATCAAAACAGTCAGTGTCATGCATTTTTGCTAAAGAAGTTACAGCTTTACCATAGAGTAAGGGGTTCAGGAACCATACCCAGAGCCTTTGGTCAACTTCATACTGTTTACATACCAGTTCAAACATATGAATGAAGCTATCAAAATTATCCCCCTCTTTAAACTATGGAAGAAATTTACTGACCTTTTGTGCTTCTGGGGTACGGTTACTCCCTTCCCCCATTACCTCCATGACTCTGGCGAAGAGTCAGCATTTCCCTCTCATGCTTTCTCTGCCATTCCTGTTCTTCAGCTTCTAGGCTTTCATTCTCTCAGCTGCTTCTAGTTCCATACGCCTGGCCCCCAACTCAAGTCTCTTTAGCTCCAGCTGGATTTTTAAGTCCACTGCAGAAAGGTTGAGCTCTCCATTCTCCGAGAATATTGTATCTCCACTGTCAGTCTGATTATCCTCCAGGCTGCTGTTTTCTGATGCAGCTATAACCAAGGCTGCAATCAGGTCTGCCTTAGTCAGGTTTCCATGCACCAGCCCCCTAGCCTGGCACATCTCCGCCAGCTGGCTCCATGTCAGCTTTCCATACTCTTCTGCTGACATGCTGCCTGCTCACCCTGACTAACACTAAGCTAACAAAAGAAATAAACAATAGTGATCTGAACTCTTGGTATACACTGCATGGCTGTTTTAGAGTACAAAACACTTTTAGAGATCACTGTACATAAGCTGCATGAATTCACTCTACCCACACCACTACAAGCCAATTAGTATGTGAAGTAGATCCCACCACTGCCAAACGCTTGTGATGACCGTGCCCTGGCACAGCAATCAAGGAGCCTCAATTCTCACCACTAACACCAGGGAGGTCATCTCATAGAAGAGGAAAGGATAACTAATACATGCAATAAAGTACAATTTCCCTTAAGTGCACACAGAGATCACAGTCATTCTGGGGCTGGCTTCTCCCTTGCTCACCAGGTCCCCAATAAGACTCCCCACTGGCACAGCTATAGGGTCCAGGTCTCAGCCTAACTGGGCAAGCTAGAACCTCCAGTACCCTCTCTGTCCAACCAGCACTTCGTGTCCCTGCCCCAAGTAGCTGACACAACACACACACACATTGAGATAAGTATTTATGCACTTTATAGACACTCCTAGGAAAGGCTGACATATTCTCTAGCTGTGCCCCTTTACCCAGACTATACGGTAGTAATTACTGCCACCACCCAGTTAATAATATCAGCTACTAAAAGGCCCTTAAAAGGGTGTCCAATTATTACTGTGCAATATTAATACCCAATGGTAATGTGACTATACAGTCTAAGGCTTATCAGAGTGGCCTATTACAATAAACTCTATATAAATATGCAATGTTCTGTAGAGCTTATCTCTACACAAAGCAGCCACAGGTAGAAGGTTTTAAAAATATTTAATAATAAATAATTAAAACACAAGACAAAGCTACTACACCACAGAGATATCTAAGAGTTCACAGATCACACAGAAACTTAAAATAATATCGTAGGAAAGATCTGATTACATAGAAAAATACTTAATCTAACTTTTTAATCTTTAGCTAATCTTAGAGAAAACACAGTGCTACAATCCTACCTGTATACATAAAGAGCATAGGCAGTGCTGGTAAGTTAGATGTCCAAGATCAAAATGCCTCCTGTCTCTTGTGAGCAACAGTATTTAAACATTACTAACAGACATGTCTCTAAGGTCCTCCGAAAATGACATCATTTTTGACACTTAGTTTTTCCCAGTATTCATACTGCATCATCTTAACACCTGGTCTGAGTTCTCAGGGCACAAACTGCATTATTTAGCAATCTAGCACCTGCACAGAAACTTACAACAATAGAAAACATTTCACATGTATATGCTAACAGAAACTAAAGCAATAAAAGCACCTTCCATATCTAAATTCTAGTCATAAACTTTAGCCTAAAACAATGGGTATGAAATCTTTATCCAGCTGCCCTTGGGCCGAATTCTAACATGAAAGGATACAACATGCTTTACTGGGCCAGTAGAGTGCAATGTTGTCACATATTTTGCAGTTCCACATTTCATAGTGTTTTCTTACATTTAAAAACACAAGCCTGTATTTTACATTTATTTATACAGTTGATAGAATTATATATTAAATTCTATTTGTCTAGGCTGGCAGCCTTCGCCCTTCTCTCCCCAATCGTCACAGGTATATTTTCGCCTCTAAATATTCCGGTTCTCGGTTCAATTATCCAGAAATGTTGTTGGTTAGCCATCCGACTACCGATATTCCGAAAAAACACAAAGATAAAGACAGAGACAGGCCACCTAATTCCAAAGCTGCCGATGCCGCTTCTCCTAAGCCAGTTGCCAGTTCGCCGGTACTCAGTGAGGCACTTTCGCAGTTCCTGATACCCGCTACTTCTGATTCACAGGCCTCTTCTGAGACCCATTCGGAGTCCGGTATGCCGCGAGATGCTTCAACTGTGGAACCTGCAGATGTTTCTACCTTGGATTGGTCCGGAGCCGCTGTGCAGGCACCGGCTTCTGAGGGTGAATTCAGGCCTACGGACTTGCATATTAAACTGACGCCTCCTTCTTCATTTAGGCCTAAACCTCGAACCATGCCTAAGAAACCGACGCCCAGGCTGCATGTTCAGGCCTCTATGCCTAAAAAACAAATGATAAGAATGGCTGAAGATCTTATAACTCTAATCAGAGGAAGCCAACCAACCCTTCTAAGAGACCTAGGACTGAAGTTGCTTATGAATCTTCTGACCAGGATTCTGATTTTTCTGATTCTTCTGATGATCTGGATTTACCCTTATCTACTTATGAGGATTCTGATGCAGAGGACTCTATTTCCTCTGCTTCCCCTCCAGAGGATTTTTCTTTTGGTGAAACCTTATAAGGGAGCATTTCCACTGGGAAAGCCAGGATTTTTCTGATTCAAAAAAGAGGCTTTGGGATTCCTTACTCCTGCCTCAGCATAGGCCTTTAGCTATACCTCCTGTACTAGACATTGTTGATGATGCCTTTTCAGAATCTAGTTTGGCCCCTGATTCTTTGCCTCCTGCTCCCAGAAAATGACAGATATTACAGGATTCCTGATTCACACAAGTTCCTTTTTAAAAATCCTATTGCGGATCCGGAGACTATTTCTCAGAGACCCAAGGGTATTAAGGCTTCTACTGCTAAAAATCCTACCCCTTCTGATAGAGACTCCAGGGTGCTGGATAGATGGGGTAAGAAGGTTTACACTTCTGCAACCTTGGCGATTAGGGCTTTAAACTGCCATTTTCATATGTTAAAGTATCAACAACATGCTATTGGATTGCTTAAACAGAAAATTATGTTGATTCCTGACTGTGCTGAAAACAAAGAATTACAGGACTTAATGCATTCTGCTGAACAGCTTGGAAAACATACTTTCCAATGTGGATTTGATTCATTAGAGGACTGCTGCAGGGCTGCTGTTACTGGGTCTGTGCTCAGAAGGCATGCTTGGCTTAAGGAGCAATCTTTGCCTGTTAAAGCTAAACTTTTGGATGCTCTCTTAAATCAGGAGCGCCTGTTTGGCAACAAAGCTGAGGAAGTCCTTAAAAAGATGGAATATAAAGCTAAATCTATATAAACTGTTAAAGATTTCTTACAAGTTCAGCCTCCAAGGTTTAGTAGGCATTGGCCCTCTAAGAATTGGTCATTTCCAGCCCCTTCCAGGTCTTCTCATTCCAAACCCAGACACAGCAGAAACCCCAGGTTTCAGTCCCAGGGGACGCACAAGACTAAGCAGTGGGGGGTTTCTGCTTCCAAATTTGGGAGTAGTAAGACTTCCCCCTATGGAAAACTGTCTCAATGACTTGCTTTTAAAACTTCCAAGCACTTCCCAACTGAATGCTCCTTTAGGTGGAAAGACTGGTCTGCAGGCAAAAAACTGGGATCTCATTACCCAGGACAAATGGGTTTTAAATATAGTGTCCCAAGGATACAGATTTCACTTCCACATGTTACCAGCACCAAGCAGGTGGCCAGACTTACCCCCAAATCAGCGGGCAGAGGCCCAAAATCAAGTACTCTCCCTCTTAAGCATGGGGGCTATTCAATCGGTACCAGAATAGGAAAAGGGACAAGGTTTCTATTCGAGACTTTTCCTGGTACCCAGAAAAGACAATTCATGGTGTCTCCTCCTGGACCTTTCTACTCTAAAGATCTTTCTGGTGATTCCAAAATTCAAGATGCTGACTCTTCACAGCTGCTTCCTATGCTAGGCAAAGATGCCTGGTTGGCAACACTAGACTTAAAAGACGCATACCTGCACATCCCTATCAGGGAGTCTTGCAGAAGATACCTATGCTTCAAAGCAGGCTACATGCACTATCAGTTCTCTGCACTGCCCTTTGGCTTATCTACTGTGCCCAGGGTATTCACAAAGTGCCTAGCTTCAGTCATTGCATTTTGCAGGCAAACAAATATTCAAATATACCCATACCTGGATGATTGTCTAATTCAGGCAGAAAGCCAGGACATACTTTTGAATCATCTGGCTTTTGTTCAAAGGGTGCTGACTTGTCTGGGGTACACCATAAATGAAAAGAAATCACATCTGGTACCCTGTCAACAAATTAAATTCCTGGGAGCAAGCTTGAATACAACGTCCCAGATGGATTTCCTCATGCCAGAGAAATGGATTCATTTGACAACCTACTTCAAACAAGTGGCCACAAAAACCCAGCTATCTGCCAGGCAAATACTGCAAGCCTTGGGGTTCATGGCCTCCTGCATATGAGGAAACTACAATGGTACTTCAAAAGCCTATGGTGCCAACATTCTCAGGATCTAGAAGCAATGATTCCTATCATACCTTGCCTATGCCTAGAGTTCCTCTGGTGGGCAGAGGCGTGCCACCAAAACAAGGGACTACCATTCACACAACCCCCTGCTGCCCAAACCTTAACAACAGACGCATCAGACTAGGCATGGGGGGCTCACCTGGCAGGGAAGTGCATTCAGGGCAAATGGAAACCAAGTCAAATGCACCTGCACATAAATCAAAAAAAAATGCTAGCTGTACAGAATACTCTGACAGCCTTCCAGGACCACATTCTTCCAGGACAACTAATGGTAAGGACAGACAACACCACTGTCTTGTAGTACATAAACAAGCAGGGTGGTACACATTCTTATCCCCTCTGCAGACTAGCCATGGCATTGTGGAACACAGCCTTGAGCTACCAAGTGAATCTACAAGCTCAATTCCTGCCAGGAAAACTAAATACACTGGCAGACAGAAAAGGCAGAAACCTCATAGACCCACACAAGTGGAAACTGGAACCAAGTATTTTCAACATGTTGACAAGCAAATGGGGGAGCCTAGATATAGACCTGTTTGCCTCCCCCCAGAACCATCAATTGGACAAATTTTGCACAAGGATTCCCCACAAGCTAGCTTGGAAAGTGGATGCTCTGTCCTTCAGCTGGAAAAATCAGTTTATGCCTTTCCTCCTCTGCCTCTGCTCTCCAAAGTACTACTAAAGATCAAACAGGACAAGACAAGGATGATTTTAATTGCACCAGACTGGCCATGCCAACACTGGTACCCCCTCTTGCACAGTGTGTCATGTTTGGCCCTATGGCACCTGCCTCAGACTCCTTCCCTGTTGTCTCACCAGGAGAACCAGATTCTGCACCCTCAGCTGCAAACCCTGAACCTAGCAGCCTGGCTAATTACCTAATCTCTCCTTTACCATCCCTCAGTAAATCAGTGATGGATATCATTTTATAAGCAAGGAGGCCTAGTACTAGAAAATCTTATGCTGCAAAATGGAAAAGATTCTGTGCCTGGAACCAATCTCAAGGGATGAGCGCAGCAGCACCCAATTTACCTCAGATTCTACAATACTTAACTGAGATGCTTCATAAGGGCTTGTCCTTTTCCTCCATCAAAATTCATGACATTTCAGCTCATTATAGCACAGAGCCTCCCCTCTTCTCTCACCCACTGCTCAAGCAGTTCCTTAGAGGGGCCAAAAATTTAAGGCCACCCAGGAGAGCTCCAACTCCAGCCTGGGACCTTAACTTTGTCTTGGAGAAACTCACTCTTTCTCCTTTCAAGCCAGCTGCTACTGCAGATTTAAAATTCCTTTCTTGGAAAACAGCTTTCCTTTTAGCAACCACTTCAGCAAGAAGGGTATCTGAATTACAGGCCCTTATGGCAGTGGAGCCTTTCATCATCTTTCATGCGGACAGGGTGTCCCTCAGAATCAATCCCTCCTTCATGCCCAAGGTGGTATCCAGTGTGGCTCTTAATCAGTCCATTCATTTGCCTACCTTCTTTCCTAACCCACAGAACAAATGGGAATGGATACTGCACTCTTTAGATGTGCACAAGCAACTTAGATTCTACTTGGACAGGGCTAAACCTCAAAGGAAATCTGAACAACTGCTGGTACCATTTGCTGCAGGGACAGAAGGGAAAGCTATTTCAAAGCAAACTATTTCAAAATGGATAGGCAGCTGCATTCATTTCGGCTATAAGCACCGTGGAAAACCTATCCCACAGGGCATCATACCCCATTCAACCAGGGCTGCATCTACCTCTACCTCTACAGCTTTTCTCAGAGGTGTCCCTACCAGGGACATCCTAGAAGCTGCTACCTGGAGTTCTGTACATACTTTCACCAAGCATTATCATTTGCAATTTTCTCTAAATCCAGAGCTGGCTTTGCCACTGCAGTCATGCAGGGCCTTATAGCTGATCCTAATTCTATTTAAATTCCTCCTCCCAACAGTGAAACACGAAGAACATAGTACAGTTGTGTACACTTACCATAAATGTAGATGTTCGAGTGTATTCACTGTTGCAATCCTGGTTACCCTCCCTCCAGCCCCCTTTCTTTTTTTGGCTATACCTCTACTTTCCCTTACTATGCTCCAAAGCGTTTTGGTGTATTTGCTTTTTTGTTGGAGGTATATCCTTGTATTTATAGATTTAATTGCTTCCCATTAGGGGGGCACCTGACATCTGGGGTGAGAAAATTGATGTAATGGTGTTGGCTGCATGTTTTATACCCCTGACGACCTGATGTCATGGAAGAAGGGACAGCAACTAACACAGGACCCAAGACTTTGTTAATCAGGCTGACTGAGGGCTACTGCAAGCAGATAACCCAATGTAATGACTGCAACAGTGAATACACTTGAACATCTACATTTATGGTAAGTGTACACAACTGTACTTTCCTCAGTCTTGGTCATACCCCCAGTCGATCTAGTTTTCCTATCAGCCTCCTGTGTGGGAATAAGTTAAGGACCATTCTGAAGTCCACTTAAACTATGTTTACTGCTGCTCCCCTGTTAAGGTCACCTGCAGCCAGTCATTTAACTGGGTCAGGTTTGATTTGCAACTCTTTCTGTCCATGAGCTTATCCTGGTCATTTGTTTTTCTTCTAACTTGAAACAGTCTAAACTACAAGTTGGTGAGGTCAACTCCTTTGAGTATGTGCTGGCAAAAGGAGTAAATTGCAGATTCTTTCTGGCACACAATCCACCTGGTTACTGGGGGGGGGGATGTCTGCAGTACTTTGAGGATCTTCTCATCAACCTTATGCATTTGTTGACTGGGAAGTTCTGACTGTGCAAAAAAGCTTTTTTCAGTGGATGGTTAGTTATCAGTGACTTTAATGGGTAGGTTGACAATGAGACCTGCAAACCTGTCATGGAGCTCCTTAGTTTGATGGGATTCTATGACTTTACAAAAATTGTTCTGACTGCTGCTTATAAGTCTGGCCACTCACTGGACTTGGTCATGCAGCTGAAGCTCTTTGTCATAATCTTGACCATTTATGTGAAAAAAAATTAATGTTGCTGATCCACATAAGCTTGTGGTGTATTACAATCAAGTCATTACAAATGCAAGGAATTCAGTTACCCCAGTGAATGTGCACCTTTAGCCTGCATGTCACCCTGAGCCATGACTTTACTGGGAACTGCAACTTTTACACAGATGAGAGTGAAGGTTCGAAAGGAAGTGGAGAGGCATGCGCCTGCTTAAGGACAGGTATTCTGGGTGACCACTATGTTCCTTACTAGGCTGAGATGTCTGGAAAAGAGCTGTTTTTCTCTTGAATGAAATCGCAGCAAATGACCCTCTGCACTCCTTTGGGTTGTTGAGAGACTGTGCAGCCTGGTGTACCTTGCTTCCAAAAGAGTTTTTTCTGCAGTCAAATGCCATAAGATGGCTCAATTTTTTTGCTAATAAGGTTGCCAAAATCAGAGGTTCTGTTAATACTGTAACTCAAGATCAGCAGGTTCAGTAGTCTGAAATTACTAGCTAGGACTGGTTATAAATTTAGTTTAAACATGTAGATTTAGACAGTCTCACAGATAGGGTTTCAGCTATGCATTCTCCTGGGCGTGAATTGGACCAAAGACCTAAAAAAACGGATTAAAATATGTGTTGTGACCCTCAACCTGTTAATTTTCTAATCTGTTAGCACTTCTCGGAGGATGGGAAAATTCCTAGACATCTTGAAGGAAATGCTGGTGACTCCATTGTTCAAATAAATCCCTTAGTTTCCAACATTTTAGAGAATTGCTGGCCAGTCTCTAACATTCCCTTTACTGGTAAGGTTATTAAGATGGTGGTTTATGTGTATTGTTCTCCTTCCTGCTGTCTCATGAAGTGGTATATCCTTGTCAGTCTGACAAGCACAACACAGAAATTGTTCTTGTAAGATTCATGAATGATCTCCTGATGGCAAGATATCCCAGGAAATAGTCCATCATGATACTACTTGAACTTTCTGCAGTGACGACACATAGGATCATGGGAGCTTGATGGAGTAAGTGAATCTTTACTGCACTATTGCAGGTAGAAATCTTAACTGTTTTCAGGCCTACCTTTCCAGGTGCACATAATGCATAGTGTCTGTCTTGCATTCACTACACATTTATGCCTCAGAGTTTTATATGCAGCAGGGCTTGATCTTGGCTCTTTTATTAGTCACTGTATATATGCTACAGTGAGGGAGATTGTTTTGATAAATGGTATTTCCTAGCAGTCAGAAGCTGATGATACACAGCTTTACCCTTCCTTCTCTCCAAGTTTAGTGCCAGACTTCACCACTCAAGAAGTGCCAGACTTCACTGTTCTAGGAAGTGCCAGACTTCATCACTCTAGAAGACTACTTGGAAGTCCATTCTTGACTGGACAGGTGCTAATTGACTGAAACTAAGCCTCATCAAGACTGAGGCTTTACCTGTGCAGGCTACTGTTCATCATCTAATATTCCAGAACTACCACTATTGATCATCTATGGCAATAGCCAGTTGGAATTTGTTACTCAAGTTCATAATCTGGACATAATTATTAATCACAAGCTGGCTTTTCAGGATAAGGTCTTAACTTTCGTTAAAACATCTTATTTCCAGTTTAGAAATCTTGCCCAGATTAAGCATTGTTTATCTATGTCCAGCCATCAAACAGTTGTAAATGCACTAGCATTGTCCTACTTACAATTCGATAATGCTTGCTACCTTGGCTTTTTTGACTTATCACACTTGCAGTGGGTTCAGAACTCAGTTATCAGATTGATAACGCATACTTCAATAACTAGTCATAACACACATTTTTTAGAGATCTATACTGTCTGTCTGTTGTGGTGCAACATATCTTTAAAATTCTGATGTTTACTTTCTGTGCCCTGCATTATCTGGGTCCTGTCTATCTAACAGAGTTGTTGAGACATTATATCCTGGCTATGCTCTTTCGACAATCTGCAGCAGGGTTACTAGCAATTCCAAAGGTGCTGTTGGAAAGATCAGGCAGTCACTTTTTCATATCTTACTCCTGTCCTCTGTTACAGATGGAATCTACCTTTTGGAAGTCTTTGAGATCTCATCTCTTTGGGAGACTCATTTGTAAGCATAGCAGAATTTATACCAGTTTTTAATTTCTGAATTTTTGATTTAACTTTTACTGGGATTTTATCTTTTTAAGTTTACAAATTGACTCAAAACTGTTTAAATTTCAATATCTCTTATTCTTGTTTCTTTTTATTGCACATGCTTAGTGAAAAGCATTACATTTTTAAATAAATTGGTTGCTGTCTTGAAGATTGCTGTCATCTACAAATGCTACCAGCCTTCCCTTTATGATTATCGCCATGGCTTTCCTTGCCACAGGTGTTAAGGCTAACAGACTTGTCATTTCTTGCATTTTTTCTATTCCCCCCTCCCCTCATAAAAGGGTACCACACTTATCTCTCAATCCTGTGTCATGTCTACACTATCCAATGATCTGTTGAAGATCTCTGTCAGGGAGTCTGCCAACATACTGTCCTGACTGCAGGTAGGCACCAAGGTATGTGCAACATGTATTAAACTAGCTATATGGGCTTTCCAGAAAAAAGCAGTAGATACACTTACAACACACATCAGCCTGCACAATACTCAGTACGTTCCTCAATACACTACTTCTGCATGTGGATCAGCGTACGGTTTCCCCAATATACCAAGAGATACAGCCACCACCATTCATGCTTTCTATGATGTTACCTGCCACCCTGAAGTAATGGATACTACCGACTGCACTCATGCAGATAAAGGATGTATCTGGTGTTCATGGACTGTTGTTTGTCAATACGATGGGCTATCATTCCATCAACTGCTGGGTAGTCTGCAATCCACAGGGCTTGATAACCAATGTTTTTGCACAGCACCCTGGCATTGCCCATGATTCTCACATATTACATATAAATTATCTACATTTCTGCTTCCTGTACACTGAAATTGTACAGGGCCAGCTGCAAGAACTGTGCTAATCAGAAATATACAGGTCTAAAGACAGTGTGCACAAACGTCTCACACCTGCATATGTTCCCACTGTGTTTCAGATGATGCTGATACAGATCCCATACAGGATGGCTGAAATGCAGTATAATAGCACCCACATGCAAATCAGAAACATTGCAGAGTACAGGCTTGGCCTGCTGAAGGCTTGGTTTCACTGCCTGGATATATCTGGGGTGTGGATGCAAACAGCAGTACCAAAGTACAGTCCAATATGTAAGTGCAAGAGAGAAGAAACATGGATATGTGCAACAGTCTATGAGGTGTTTGTAGCATAAACCAAGCTATGTAATATGATTATTAGGAATCAGGCAGATCATCCACTCATCCTGGGAACCTCCTGACTTGCTACAGCAGCTCCTGTCACTGCCAACACAGCGTGCTTATCCAGCAATGACAGTAATGCTGAGCAACAATGAGCAGCAAACACACGCACCCCAAAAACAGAGATGGGCCTAGCAAAACATATGACTGTGCAGGGTAAACAGCAGCAGCATCTAATCCAGCTCAACAGGCCCATGCTGAGCACAGAGTGACAGTGTGGTGTCATGTAGCACACAAATGATGCATACAGTGTTAACTAAAGGCTATGCTGAGCAGTGTGTGGTCCAGTCACACTGGTAAAGCAAGGTTGTTCAGTTGTGAGTTTGCAGGTAAAATGCCAGTTTTCTTTTGGTTGCTGGTAAAATGTCAGTTTTCTGTTAACTTGCACATACATGCAACCTATCTCCAACAAAGGATACCCCCCGTCTTGTTGTGCAACAGCCCACCCCTTTTGCATTTCCACTCCTTCCAATCAGCAATTCTCTGGCCCTTGTTTGTCTCTTTGCAGCATTCATCTCCCCTACCTGGTGAGTGCATATCCAAAATTTTGTCTGTACTGATTTGTTTTCATGTGTTTCTGTGTTGCCTGCTTCTTCCCTTTTCCTCCCAATTTCCCTGTCACCCTTCTCATGACACCTTCTTCTCCATATATATTAAATGGGGTACCTATCCCCACAAAAAATGTGCCCTATCTAACTTCCTTCTATGTGTACGTCTGCTTTCTAGGTTTCCTCATTTCTTACTTTCCTATACTCCCCTTTCTTCCTCTTTCATGGAACCAATAATGTCCAAATGACTGGACACCAGACAGCAGCTGTTGATATCACCCCTGTATTACTATGTGGTGATTGCTGCCGGACTAAAGTTATTACTATGTGGCAATTGATGCCAGCCTAAACTTATTATTATGTGATGATTGCTGCCAGCCTAAAGTTATTACTATGTGGCAATTGCTGCCAGCCTAATATTATTACTATATGGTAACTGCTGCCAGCCTAAAGTTATTACTATGTGGTGATTGCTGCCAGCCTACTCTATCACTCACCTATTTGGTCTATCTGCTCTCATGTAGTCTTGCACAGTTCACAGTAATTAAAGAGTAGCTGCTCCACTGCTGTATATTTATTTCTTGTTCTTGCCTTCTGTAGTTGGTTTGAGTCTCCAGTTGTTACATTAGATGACAGCTAGCTGCAGTTTCTTGCCACTTGGATATTGATGTGTACTGTACATTCTAATGCATCACTACTATGTGCTTGCTCCAGTTTGCATATCCCCATATATTGGTTGGCATACTTACCTTGGTGGCCTTCAGTAACATTTTGTCATCTAACATTTTGAATTTATGACATTTTCATTATTTCCCAGCTAAGCTAGTAATTATATTTAAACTTCTTACATAATTGAGCAGGTTAATTGGAAAGTTAGATATGGGGTAGTTTAACAGAGTATTTGCATTTTAAAGAAATTATTTTATTTTAAAATTTAATATAGTGATTTCATATAGTTTAAATTGTGGATCTAACTGGAAGATATTTTAAAATAAATTATTTTTAAATTATAACTGTTTTAATCGTTTTAATTGATTCATGACATCACTTCCTTTGTGTGTATATTTAAAGGTGGTTTGCATGTACGTGTTTATGTGAGTTTTTTTCCTTCCGGGGAAGCTTCTGGGGTTGTGTTTGGGGAATAAACTTTGGTTGTGATGGCAATCCATGTAGTTGTATTTATTTATTGTCATTAAGATAGCTGGATTTCTGCAGTGCTAATGTGTTGAGTTCCCATTTAATGCTTCCTCTTGAGTTTATAAAGCTGTTTATTCATATTTTGATGGACATTTTCTTTAAAAAATATATTAATTTTTTAAAAACAAAAATGTGCAAACCCATATAAAGAAAAATATAACAAAAACATAACTATTTACAGAGGTCCATAACAAAAATTCAATACACTAAACAAAACAATTAAAACTTATCTAGTAAATCACTTAGTTTTAATCAAGACCTATATTGATGAGTAATATTTGATGTTCTCATTTTAATAGTTGAAAATCCCTTTTTACAAACATCTTTAGCCAAATACATGAATTCAGTAAAAGACAGAGAAGTTTTGCACTTCCAATTCTTTGTAACTTCTTTCCTTAATATGGCTAAACAGGACCAAAGAAGCAGCACTTATAATTTAGGGGTAGAACGGGGAACTGGAGCATTAAATAAGATCAAAGAGTTAGTTATAATACAATTATCTAACCACACTGCTTGAGTGAAATTTCTAAATTCAGTCCAGAAAGCATTCTATTGTCATATGAAGCCAATCAGTATTGAGAACTTCCTTACATCTCCAGCAATTAATTTTTCCAGATTTGTATATTAATGCAACTTTATGTGGAGTTAGAAAAGGTCTGTGGAGATATTTCCAATTATAAATTTTCCAATGAAGAGAATATGTAAAATTTCCTGTAGATTTTAGAATTAACCTTTTATTTTTATCAAAAAAATCACTGTCATTAATTTTGATGACCAGTTCCAAAATGACGAATCTGAAGAAATGAACCATATTCTTATAATTTTATAAATTACTGATATACAAGATTTATTGTTACTTAAGTTACAATTAATTTTAAAGAAAAAACACTCGAGTATCTTAGGAATATGTTTTATTTGAAAATTCATATAGATTTTAATTTTATCACTAACATTTTTTTACAAAATAGTATATTTAACCAGTTATTTTTCTGTAAAAAAAATCTTGCAAGAAGATAATCTGCAGTATATATTTTATTAACAATTAAAATTGATGCCAAAAGTTCAAGTCATTATGTTTAAGAGCTAACATTTTAGTTATATTTACTTACATTAAAAGTCTCTAAACATCCAGTAGTATTAGATATAGGGAATAAAAAAAACAGTAAAACTTTAACTATATAATTAGAATTCAAAAATCTCTTAAAGAATGTAATCTGTAAAAAGGGAAGAAATTAAGTTTTTCTTTTTATTCATAAAAAAACTTTCAAAATCCAATACAATTTATTAATTTTAAATTGATAATAAGAGTTCACTATTTATCTATTGTTAAATAATATTTCATGAATAGATCTGTAATTAGATTGATATAAAGAATTCAACTATAACAATATTACATTGAGAATTATAGATATGGCATAAAATTCAGTATTTGGAAAACTTATACCACCTTCTTGCCAACTTTTCAAATGCCAATCATCAGATATTCTTGGTTTATTAGGGAACCATAGAAAGTTAAAAATAATATAGTTTGGTTTCTTAAAATTTTTAGGGTGAAGAATAATTAAGGACTGTATATAAAATAGGATTTTTGATAAAATTATAATTTTTATCAAAGTAAGTCAATTTTTGCATTGTTAGAATAATATTTCAGTTAGTAGTTACCTTGATAACAGTATATGTTAAGGTATTATAATTTACTGATATTAAATTTTTTACAGTAGATTTAATAATAACCCTAAGATAATTAATTTGTGGATTGTCTCACTTAAAAATCTTATATTTATTTACAGTAGATAGTTATTAGTTTTTTTTTTTTATAAGCAGAGTTTCTGTTTTGCAATGATTAAACATCAAACCTGAGGCCTTTTCAAAATATTATATGGAGTTAACTAAATGTTCCCACAAAGATTTAATATCACCACTTTTTATCAAGATATCATCTGCAAAGAACTGAACTTTATAAATTATAATTACCACACAAAATCTGTGAACTTTATTATTAGATATAATATAGCTGGCAAAAGGTTCAATAGCTAGTACAAATAATAGAGGGAACAAAGGAGCTAGACAGAAAAACACCACCAATTTTAACAAAAGAGAATGAGTTGGTGTAAAGATTTGTTACAATATTTATAATTTTTTTGGAAAACTTATATGCTTTGAGTACTTTAAACAGAAAAGACCAACTAGCAGAATCAAAAGCCTTATCTAAATCTAAATTTATTATTATTATTTTTTTTTGTTTTTATTAGCTATCTCAATTAAAGTGTTAAGCCAAATTATATTATCTTGAACTTTTCTATGTAAAACAAAACCAGTTTGATCATAATTTATTAATCTTGGCATAATGAGATTTAATGTTTTTGCAAGAATATACATAAATATTTTGTAAACTATATTTAGCAATGATATAGGATGATAAGAGGAACAAAATGTATAATGTTTGTTTTGTTTTAGGATAGGAAATACAAGAGAATATCTTTATGAAGGGGAGATATTTGCAGTATATTTCACTTGTTTGAAGACTTTCAGTAAAATAGAGACTATATTATCTGGAATAAATTTATATAACTCAGGAATTAGACCATAAAGACCTGGGACTTTGATTTAAGATTATTAATTTGATCTTTTAACTCTTTAAAAAAAATGATTTATCAATTTTAGATTTTTGTTCTTTAGTTAACATATTATACATTATTTTTCAAAAAATATCAGTTATATTATTATTATCAAAAGTAAATTTCTTATTACGTTCCTCTTAATATTTTCTTAAACATTCCAATATGTTTTTTAATCAGTTGTTTTTTTTAACTCTATCTCCTTACTTACATGTTATTTCTTTAATATGATTAGTATTTATTTTTGTAGATCTAATATCCAATCTGTGTAAACTTTTTGGATTTATTAAGTAAGACTGTAGTTTCATTTTTTTCCAAATTTATTGAAATTATATGATAAGGTACCTAAAGATATTTCGGATTTAACTTTTTTAACTCAGCATTTGCAGATTTGTCAGATTGTTTTAAATTGGAATTTAATTTATCTATATTAGATTGTAAAGTATTTAATTCCTTATCAAATTCCCTTCTCTTACTTAAATACCAATTTTTATTTTTTCCATATAAATAAGCTTTTAATTAATCCCATGAAATAACTTCTGTAACTTTACCATTATTACTAATTTCAATAAATTGATTTAATTCCTTTAAAAACACTCTTTAAAACATTTCATTCTTATTAGATAAGCAGGAACTCTCTGACAATAAATCAAAGTACTAGGTTTCAAAGTTAACATAAAAGTAATAGCACTGTGTTCAGACAAAGAACATAAAGTTATCAGTACATCCTCAATTTTAGTATATAAACTACTGGAAGTGAAAACTTTGTCAATATTAGTTTGAGTGCCAAATATATATGTGCATAGTTAAGAGAATTTACTGACTTTATATCATAAATATCTCACATATTTAGTGAATTAATAAAATGTCCTAAATGTTTAGTGACTGAGGATAATCTGGGTTTTCTATTATTAGTAGTATCCTCATAACATAAAATGCAATTGAAATCTCCTGCAATGATCACTTTACCTTTTTCATTTAAAGTTATAATATTTAAATATTTCTTAGCAACTTTAGCTCCAATCCCAGGTATCCAATAAGTATTCACAAAGATGTAATATTTTTTATTAATTTCTACTACTACTAATCCCCACATGCTGTTCTTATCAGAAAAGATATTTAATACTTTAGGTATAGCTAATGAATTTCTGCAAAGTATGAGAGTGCCCTTTAGGCATAGCTAATGAATTTCTCCAAAGTATGAGAATGCCTCTTCTTTTTGATTTAAAATGAGAGCTCACAAGAATTGACTAGTCCTTCAACAACAATCTTTCGACATCTTCTGTTAATAAATGTGTTTCTCATCAGAAAATTATGCGAGCCTTATGTATCTTTAAGTATTTATTTAAACTACTCCTCTTCAAAGGGCTATTAAGTCCATTCATATTTAATGAGAGACATTTGTAAACCATTTAGAAAAAAGTATCAATATAATATAAAATGGTTTTGTACAAAGAATAATAACCAAATACTAAAAATATCTGTTATTGACAAATGAATAGAGACTATAAGCAGAAATTTGAACTTAAATACCTTTAAACGTACAAATCATCCCACTATTACCACACTAAATAGTTTCCACTACTTCTTAATATTAATACAAAAGTGTTAGAAAATAAATAATTAAAGCACACTCAATACTTCTTATATAGCATCATTAGCTATAATAAAAATATGTTATGCTCCATCCAATCAAGCAACACAATAAAAAAGAATATATACTTAGATATGCTAATACTTAAATATGTGATTACAGAAATATATACATATTAAATAATTAGACTAGCTAATAATAAAACTATTAAACTTTGACTCCTATTATCATTACTGCAAACATGTATTATATTTCTAAATAGTAGTTACTAATTTACTTACTCAGTACATCAAAGTTAAGTTTTATCACTCTTAGTTACAATAATTCATCAGTTACCAAATCTGACTCCATCTCTAAGTTATAAAATGCCAAAAATCAGAAAGCCGTAGATGTTCTTGCTGACACTTTAACACTGAGCTGCAAACGTTTAAAATGTTACAGCTCTAAATATAGTACAATAAAGTATTTGAACACGAAACAATATTTAAACTCATTATATATAAAGATTATAGTCTTCTTTGTCCTTATTTTATTATATTAATTTAGAATCACTTCAAAATTTCAAGACAAAGTATCATTCTCTGTATTATATCTTCATAACACTTAGGTCTTTAGTAACTGCCATACCCCATTATATTCACAGACCTCTACACATAGAAATATTATGGATTCTCTAATAATTAAAACATTTACAAAGAAAAGATATACTGAACTGTTTTACATTTACATGTTAATCAATGTACATCTTAACACACGACACATAAAATATATTTGAAAATATTGAAACTTTTTAAATAATATGAGGAAAAAAATGGAACATGAGAGTTTGAATATCAAAGTATAAAGAAAAACTGCTATATTTTTGCACTAAATATGTGTGTGTGTATTACGTGCACTTACTGAAGTGTGCTGTACTTGCATATTTGTATGTATATGCATCTGTTCACACGTGTGTCATGTGCACAAATCTATTTGTGATTAGCATTATATGTGTGCATGTATCTTATGTACATGTGCAAATGAATGGAGTGAACAAGTGTGTTCCTGTATTATGCATGCATACCCATGAATGTTATGAATGTATGTGGGTGTGTGAATATGCCTCAGAAATTCTTCATATCTAGCAATCTAGACAATATGAGGTTAAAAGCTTAGGTATTGAGCAGCAAGATAATAGTAAAAGTGCCTTTGTTAAAATATCAAAGTCAGAGTTGAATAAAGAGTGACAAATCATTCTAATTCACAAGTGGAAACAAGGTGTGTCTGAGTATCTCTAAGGTTTGTAACATACATATTATAGTGTTCAAAACCCATGAAATACAGTTATAACTCTGAAATGACAGTATTATCAAAGCATTAAATAAAGGCCAGTTAAATATTTCATAATCAAACTAATTTATAAATACCACCTGACCTTTGTCTTAAATAAGAGATGCTTCAACAGGTATTACTTAAGAGTCTGACATAAGGTGATAGGAATCAGATCAAGTATAATAAACAAAATAAATATGTGCTAGAGACTATTATAGATTAATATAGTAATATAGATTAATATATTCATTAAGTATGCTTCATAACGTAAGGAAAGACCTCTATCACAAGTATGTTAATTTTTAACTGTTATCTGAACCATAGAAAAAAAAAAACAAATGAAATTCAATGTTAAAAAAACGAAAATGAAAATTAAATCTAGCTGCTCCATTAAAAACTAATTTTGAACTTTGCATTTATATATGGGAATGAAGGATCATTCCATTAAAAGTATTCTTTGTCATATAGTGCATCAAATTATATCAGCAACAAGAAAAACATAGTGACTGTACTGAATTTATATATTTGCTTTATTGTTTCTTTCCTTTGCTGTCTGCACTGATTGTTTTTCCTGCCCTCCCTGCCAAGTGTTGCACTCTTAAACTTGGTGGCTTTGGAATTGCACACCCCTGCTTTAAATCTAATTTTGGTCAGTCCTCCCAGTCCAATCTCATTTGATCACTCAACGCAGTGCAGTGAGATCATTTGGATAGGACCACCCACTTACTTCTTTGACTTTGGACACTCCTTCCTGTCCTATCTCATCAGCTCAGTGTACTGAGTACAGAGAGAGCATTTGGGAAGGCCAACCCCCTTAGTTCCTTAATCTTGCACTATCTTCTCTTTCCTCCCTCTCCATTTAAAAAATTGCACTTTATTCAGCTGCTTTTGCTATAATTGTGTTCTTCCTACTTTATTACCTTATCTTTGCTGTGTGCTCTTAAGTATTCAAGTGCTTTTATTCTGCTGCATTTATTACTGCTTGTTAGTAACCCGATTAAATTTAATGGTTATTCTAAGCAACTTAACTTTAGTTTTAGCACTTGTGCTTCATGTCAGTTACTTTACATTTAAGAAGGTTCTTGTGGTCTACACTCTTGTGGACAAACCCTTATCAAAACCTTCTCTCCATATGTCTGCCCAAGCATTTGGAACATTATGTCTAGACAATTCCCATCAGTTTCGCCTGTCAGCCTGGTCGATGTGGGCATACTGAGACAGCGTAACAACTGCCTCATGATTACTGACAGATGTCTTTTCCTAGCACATAGTTCTTCTACCTGCAAGAAATGCATGAACATCAGTAACCTGCAGTCCATGCTCTCTGTATCTTCTTACCACCCCCCTCAGAGGATGCAGACAGCTATGCTGAACAGTACACCAATACAGTATACAAGCACCTGTACAACTGCATGGTCTCAGCCATACCCAATAGAACTAAAACATGCTCCTCAATGAAACACAAACCTGTTTGGTGGACATCCTCTATAAACAGGCTTTACAACAAAAGGAAGAGACTGTTGTCCAAGGATAAAAAGGAACAAATTCCAAATTATAAAAACTCCCTCCTTAGCCTCAACAATCAAATTAGATCACTAGTGAAAACCTCCAAGGTCAATTATGAATCAAAACTAGCCTCCAAAACAAAGGGAAACCATAAAGTCTTCTTCAGTTACATCAGGAACATCCATGGCAAAGCCGGGTTTGTTCCAAATTAGTACTTACACTGATCCTGTTGATTTAGCCAACCTGCTAACACATAGGTTCAGTGCAAACTTCACCCCCCTGTCCCCTGCAAAGGTCCTTTTAACATCCCTGATACTTGTCCCGCACCTCATATCTCTTTAGATCAAGTGTTACAGGCCCTATCCAAGGTAAAAAACACAGCTTCCATGGGACCTGATAGTATCCCAGGATGTATTCTGCACCATCTCCATCAAGAACTGGCTTCGCCATTGAGCACCCTATTCAACCACAGCCTAATTACAGGCTTCATCACAGCAGAGTGGAGAACTGCCATTGTCTTCCCCTTGCACAAAGATGGTGCCACTACTGACCCTGGAAACTATTCCCCATTAGCTTGACAAGTCTGATCTGTAAAGTCATGGAGCGTATTATTATGCATCTCATAAACAAAAACATAGGCAATCTCCAGGCTATTGACCCCACCCAGTTCAGATTCATCAAGGGCAGATCTTGCCTGTTTAACCTGGTTGACTTCTTTGAGACTGTCACCAAGGCCCTGGATGAGGGAAAGTAAGTGCATACAGCTTACCTTGGCTTGGCCAAGGCCTTTGACACAATTCCCCCACTCGGGCATCACCAAAAAGCTAACACAACTTGCTGTAAATCCCTATCTCATCAGGTGGGTGGCCAACTGGCTCACAGACAGGACTCTCAAAGTCAAAATAGGCCACCTCTGATAGCAGACCTGTCACTAGTGGAGTTCCCCAGGGATCTGTCCTGGGACCCCTATTGTTTGGCATCTACTTCTCAGAGGTCCAGGCAAAGACAAAAGGCCTGTGGCTGACCAAGTTTGCAGATGAGTGTAAGTTGGATGCTGTCATGGACTGCCTACATGATGTTAATGTACTGCAAGAGGGCCTCACAGCAACTAATGACTGGTGCTAAAGTCATGGCCTCAAGCTAAATGCAAAAAAAAAGTATTATCATACCATTTGGCAAAAACATGACCCCTACTGATTACCACATCAATGGCAACCCTTAAGCACACAACCTGTGGTGAGAGACCTGGGCACTTAGGTCGATAACAACTTCACATTTGACCATCATGTGGCGGCAGTGGTCAGAAAAGCCTTTTACTTGGTTCATCTCATAAGTAAAGGGATTGAATCCAGAAAAAAGGAGGATATTATCTTTCTATACTCCTCCCTCATTAGACCAATAATTGAGTATAACGCCCTGTTTGGTATGTACCTCTTCAAACATCTGCACTAACTGGAAAGGCCACTGAAATAACTCACAAAGAGAATCCATGGCCTCCAACATCTGTCCAATGCAGACAGGCTCAAATCACTATCACTCTACTCAGTATCATGCAGATTGCTCAGGAGTGATCTGTGTCTTGCCTACAAGGCAATCTCTTACTGGCCCTACTAGAGATGCTCCATATTCATAAGTCTAACTCCTCACATGCTACACACCCTCAAAAGGCCTGAATCTAATATGCAACATTAGCAAAACCTACTGGAGAGACAGGTTTGTTGCCCTCAGGCTGCTCCGTCTCTGGAATAGACTTCCCATACACATCAAACAGAGCACCTCACTGACCCTCTTCAAGCGCAACTTTGATGAGTGGATGGGAAATCACAAATTTGTCTTGGGGTTCCACCTGTGTCCCTCACTGACAGGGATGACAGGCGCTGACTGAGGTTTCTTTCTGGGAATAAACTCTTGGCTAGGATTGTAAGGGCCCCCAGGGCCATTAGCCTAGTGATCTCCTATGATCCTATAAAATATTGATTAAGAGTAAAGTTTACTATCTGTCCCTTATCTGCTTTATGACATCAAATATAAGTTTCTATTAATCATCCAGTTGTGCCATATTCTACACAACACAGTGGCAAGATGCATTATTTCCTTGGCATATAGCAAAGTACAGCAAAATAAAAAATCCATATTAGAATTATGAAACATAGCTGTGCATATCAGAGCTGAAGACTATATGCAACACGGTGTGAGTTAGAACTAAGATGAACAATATATGTGTTTCTGCACAACAAAGTTAATACAGCATCTAAAAACCAAATGAATTCAGTTATATATCGTCTATACCTACTGAATCTCATCTGACTACACTTTCCATACAAGAACAAAATGCTAGAAATAACTTATTTCTTCTTCACTATGTCTGCAACACACACAGTGAGTCACTAACTCATATTTCTCAAGTGTACCTCATTAAGAGGAACTCACCT
This sequence comes from Protopterus annectens, assembly GCF_019279795.1. Taxonomy (NCBI): domain Eukaryota; kingdom Metazoa; phylum Chordata; order Ceratodontiformes; family Protopteridae; genus Protopterus; species Protopterus annectens. Next base: position 785,853,283 of record NC_056733.1, on the reverse strand, counting down.
CATTTGGGGGTCTTAAAAAGTTCATGTTCCTCAAACTTCCACATTGAAAGGGTCTGTCACACATTCAGTGTTAGGATTTTTTTTAACTGATATCCATTGTAGATAAAAATGAATCAGGTTAATTCATTAAAGATCTTTTTTATAAGTTAAAGTAGCATATTTAGCCATCATATGATCTTCCTAGTTGAAGTTGTTAGTAAGCTGTTAGTAAATGTTCCACATTAGAGGGCTAGTGCTCCTCGTTTTGGAGATGAAAGGTTAAGAGCTATGGTCATCATGAAGCTGCATGGCTTGTAGAAGAATTGCAACAATTATTAAAAATGAAGAAATTAACATTGTCTCTTTTTTCTTGTATTTACAGATGACTTGGTGTTTTATTGTGAACTAGAACTTTAAATGGATGATTTAACACAAAACATACTTAAATGACTCCATATCCCTTGTTTTTGCCTTCAAGCTGCTCGTTTGTACGTTCCAAAGATTCACTTCCTGTAAGCGCTGGGTAAGTAGAAGACAGCATGAAGACAGTATCCAAACAGCTGCAATTCCAAAACAAGCTCAATGTATTAAATAATGTAATTTTTAAAACATAATGAGCTCTGAGCAGGAAAAGTGAAGGAAAAAAATCTAGTTATGTTTGAAAATGGTTCGCAATTATGTTTGGCAAATTGAAAAAAAAAGGTCGTTGAGCCGTTTTCAATGAAAACAACACAGAATCACCAAATAAATGTACACAGAAGTCTGTACTAGAACCTATAGTCTAAACAGAAATACCAATGAACCAAAAAATGTATTAGAAGACACACACCACACATATTAGAATCTATTAATAATAAAGCAATATTAAAGATATAGTTATAAATATACCTCATTCAACGTAAACCATTCTAGACTGTACTCTGTTAAAAAGCTTTTGTTGAGGCGCTAGAGACTTTTACTACTACCATTCTAGACTGTACCCACTATAGAAACAACAGCCTACTGTTAATAATTATATTTAAAATACAACATTTTCCTAGTTAATGGAATATTACTAAAAAATAAGGAAATAAAATGCATTAATAAATAAAAGTGAAGCAGATATTCACTTTAATGCATCCCACCTCACTATTAATACTGTACCCTCTAAATTAGTAAATAATTAAAAGAGAATATTTAAATAACAATAAATAATATATACATTCACACACACACACACACACACACACACACACACACACACACACACACACAGACACACTAACAATCACGTTTGTTCATGGGTGTGTATATATATATATATATATATATATATATATATATATATATATATATAAAACAAAAATAAATCAAAATAGAAAGGTATAATGATAAATTAAAAAAAGACTTTTTGTTTTTACCTTATGTATGATGATGAGCGTTTACAGTTGGCAAAATTAAATACTTGAAGGTAAGTTATTTAAACAGAATAGAAAATTGATGATGCTATCACTTTTCGTTGAGTTTTTAACTATTTTTATCTTTAGTTGACCAACCATTTCTTGTTGCTTGTCTCTTTAAACTAGTAAGAGACCAATCCATATCTTCATCTTGATCAAACAATTTATTTTTTTCTGAAAAACAATCCAAGACATCTTCCAGTGTATTAAAAGTATTTTGTCTCTCAGGTAAAAAAAAATCTTAATTCTGGCTGGAAAGATTAGCTGTGACTTAATGTTTAGTTTCTTTAAACTTTTTATGAATGGAATACATGCTTTCCTTTTGGTCATAACAGATGTAGTATAGTCATTAAAAAAAATTGACAGTGTTTTCTTTCATTTTTATCAGAGAATTTGCCCAAGGTGACTTCAGCACCAGGTCCTTATCTTGACTGGAGATAAATGTTTTTCTGTTTACCTAATGTATGCTTTCTATCAATGAAAGGCTGATGATTATACTGTGAAGTATTTGTCCTGCATTGTGGTGTCGTTGGTGAAAGATTTCTCTGTGACTCTTAACATGTTGGCTCTTTACAGCTCTGTTTTCTGTAGTTGCTAGGAGCTCTAGCACCTTGCGACCACAAAAGCAATACTGGCTGTACTTTATTCTCTGTACTTCTGATGTTTTAATTGCTGAAAAATGGAAGTTTTTTCCTGTGAAGTTTTCTTTTTTTTTTGAATGTTTTAGAGCCTGTTTTCTGTAGTCGCTAGGAGCAATAGTACCTTACAATCATGAATATACTACTGGCTGTATTTTACTCCCTGCATTTTGATGTTTCAACATAGGAAAATTGAAGTTTTTCTCCTGTGACATTTTAGAACAGTTTTATAGCCTGTTTTCTTTAGTTCCTAGGAGTCGTAGCACCTTGTGATCACAAAAGTAGTATACTCTGCATTATTGATGTTTTTAATGAAGAAAACTGGCCCTGTTGATTTACTACCTAGTAAAGTTTCTACATCGTACTGTGTTGATAACTATTGAGTTTGTACTGCACTACTTTGAATTTACTTGCAAACGCTGCTGTAGTTCCTAGCTATGTATGCATATAGGGCACTCATATAGTGGAAACTGTGCTCATTTAACTGTGTCTGTTGCCGTAGTATTACCTTGGTTTGTCTCTCTCTACCCTTGGTGTTTATTTCTCACTGTTGCCTGAATGTTGTTCTCAACTTACCCCCTCCTCTTTGTCTTTATAGCCCTAGTGGATCTTAACCCTGTGATTTCTCCTGGCCACAAAAGCAACTTTGTGTTGTGGACCCAAACTGAAACCCTGCAATTTATGACCATCAGTCCTGCAGCCACCAAATAAGCTCACAGAATTACAATTAAGTATGTGTCCTAGTACTTAACTAGTACATGATAAAGTAGCCCTTTTTAGTAACAGCATTTTTCTTAAATACCATTTTCTGCAAGTTTTCTGCAAAAGAGGACGCCAGCAGCTCCAATCATTTTTCTCCTTGACTGCCCCCACTCCTCTCATTTTTACTGTAATAATTTTTCGTTTCCTATACCTAACTCTTCTCTACATCTCCTGTTGTCTTTCTAATCCTACCATTGCCAGCGTTTCTGCCCTGCTTTATAGTCTGTTGCCTTTCTCTTGCTGCCCTTTACTAATGGTCTTTGCCCCACTCTTGCTGCTTGTAAATACCCCTGTCTCTCTTTCAAGCCCCACACTTTAGCTAACTTCTACTTTCCGACACAGGTATTACCTCAAATATATACTACCAGTGCAGCTGAGTCTAGCATTCTCCTGAAAGTGTTATCTGTACTAAATCATTGTGACTATTTATCCTTTCTTTGCTTCCCTTCTATCTCTTCTCTCTAGCTAGTTCTTTTTTTCTCCTTAATGATTGTTTTCTGGGCTGTTTTTCGACCTGGGTATTAGCTCTGCTCCATTCGCCCTTGCTACGCTTGGGCTCACTTCACTCCCCTAGCCTTCCCCCATTCCTACTCACCCCCATTACAGTTTCTTTATACCATCCAGTCCCTCCCCTTCCTCCCTCACAACCCACTGACATGCAACTTCCTGTCATACTTAAAATACTTCACTTCCTATTCCCAGCCTTTCTCCCCATCGTTGCCTGACTAAAAGTTTCCTATCTTTACTCTATACACTCACTTCCCCTCCTAAAAGCCATCCTCCTTCCCCTTTACCCAATTTCATAATGCAATACCTAATCTTCACCACCTCTCTCCTCTTTCTTCTAGCTACCCTAACCTCATACCACATCCACCTTCTTTCTCCACTGCTATACTCTCCTACATTCTACACCTCTGACACACTAACATCACCGTCTTTCTGTACTATCCCCCCAGCCCTATTTAACCTCCCCAACACGTCTTCGTAAACTGACTAGACTTGAAATACTCCCTCCTCCCTACAAGTCTAAACACAAGTTATATAAGTTACATCTATCTATCACTCTACTCTCTCTACACAGAAATAACATATCTGGTGACATTCACCCTAACCCTGGTCCTTCTCCCTCTGCAACAAGCCACCTCTTTCTCTTACTCCTCTACCTCCCCCTCTTCTCCTACTACCTCTGTCCACCCTCAGTCTAGTATACTGAAATCAATCATATCCAAACACCTAGCCATATATTCTCTAAATATTCAAAGTCTAACCAATAAAATTACTGAGATCCATGCCTGGATTGCCATACAACCCCTCACATCCTCTGCTTGTCCGAAACCAGGCTTAAGCCACATATCTCTAACAATGAAATGCTCCCACCAGGTTATAATAGCTACCGATCAGACAGACTTAAAAAAAAGGGAGTGGTGTAGCCATCCTACACTCTAATAGCCTCATCCTCTCACCTTTCATTGCACCCATCCCTGACTTTCACCCAGCCAAACTCATTATCAATAACTACCATCTTAATTTACACAAAAAACTAGCAATTGCCTCCATCTACACCCCTCCTGGAGACAACTTGCCCATCCTTGAGAACATCCTTTCCTGGTTTTTCCCACAATATACCCTATGAAACCCTCATCTTAGGGGATGTCAACCTAGACTGGTCAAAACTCAAAACGGACTCTCCGCAAAACAGTATTAATCTCCATGGTTGCCATCAACTTACAACTTCTCCCACCCGAATCCATAAAAACACTACACCTAGCTCTATAATTGACTGGATACTCCCCAACACCCCTAAGCTATATCATAACCCCACTACCCTACCAGATCAGCTTAGTGACCACCTACCCACTTCTGTCCTTAGATATAGCTCTCAACTTCCCAAACCTAACCTCTATAGAGACTGCCACAAACTTTCTAACTACAATTAAACTCATCTCAGCACTATACTCTCTTCCACTGACTGGTCTTTCCTGAAACAAATCTGTTTAAATGATGCAGTAAATAGTTTCAACAGTATCTTTCTAAATAACCTGAACTCCCTCGCTCCCTCTAGAAAGGTTCAAATAAAATCTAACTATGCTCCTTGGCTTTCCAAAGACTATAAGTTCCTTATGCTCCAAACAGATAAAGCTTGGAATGCCTGAACCAAAACTAAGGAATTATCCTTGCTCCACAATTATAGACATCTCAAAAACCTTACCAGGAAACAAACCAATATTGACAAAAAGTCCTTCTTTAACTCTGCTCAACTCATTAGCAAATCCAACCCTCAATAATTCTGGGCAACCATTAAAAACATTCTTTCTCCTGGATGCCCCTCAAACCCCTCCCCCTACCCAGATATATCCCCTCTAGATACAGCTATCTTGCTTAATAAATACTTTATCGATACTATTCAGTCACTCTTACCAACAAATGGTAACACTACTCCTCAATACACCCCTTCCAACCCACCAAACAATAATCCCTTCTCCTTACAGCCTGTTCCAACTTCCTACATCCAATCTCTTCTACTTAAGCTCAAACCCTGCACACTGTACACTGATAATCTACCCCCTATTTTCCTCACACTAACTGCTGGCTCTATAGCTTACCCAGTGTCTATATTAATCAATAGGTCCATTCAGAAATCCATTGTACCTACCCTTTGGAAATCCTTTTTCTATTCCCCTACACAAAGGGGGAACCCCACAGACCCATCAAACTACCATCCCATAACCATCCCACCCCCCCTCTCCAAAATACTTGAAAAACTCATCCACTCACAACTTCTAAAATACCTACTCCAACAAACTCTTCTCACCCCTACCTAGCACGGCTTCCATCCTCACCACAGCACAACTACTGCCCTTCTATCCTTGACCCATATCATTGCTAAGACCCTAGATAACAATAAACTTATCTTGTGCCTCTTCCTAGACCTTTCCAAAGCTTTCGATACTGTCACCCATCCCCCTGCTGCTATCTAACCCTGCTAGTTCATAAGTTCATAGGTTCATAGGTAGGTACTAGGCTATTGACCCAAGGGCCTAAGTAAGCCTAGCCAATAAGGTTCTCTGGCCTATGCCACCCAAGAAAGTTATTTTCCTGTGCCCCTGTCGAGCAGAGCCACAGAAGTGATCCCTGGGGTGTATTTCCTATTTCCCATCCATTCATCAAGATTTTTCTTGAAGGGTGCTAATGAGGAACTTTGCTTGACATAGATGGGTAGCTTGTTCCAGAGTATAGGAAGTCTCTGGGACAGGAATCTATCCCTCCAGCATGTCCTGTTTATTGTGGTGACAAGGTTTAGGTCCCTAGAGCGTGTAGCTCGGAGGGATTGGGATTTCTTTAGATGCAGCATGTCCAACAGTTCTGGGTTTGACATAGCTTTATATGTTAGGCAGAGATCACCTCGGAGTAGGCGATATGCTACGGAGTAAAGCTGGAGTTTTTTGAGATGGTCAGTGTAGAGATCTGTTTGAGGCCAGTAATCCTATTTGTGAGGTGCTTCTGTGGCCTTTCCAGCTGCTGCAGATGTCTTGTGAGGTACATTCCAAAAGGGGCGCTGTACTCTATAATGGGTCTAATGAGTGTCGAGTAGAGGGGAACAATGACCTCTTTTTTCCAGGATGAGAACTCTTTTGTGATGAGGTGTGCCACATAGAAGGATTTCCTGACTACTGTGGCAATGTGATTATCAAAGGGGAGACTACTGTCCACCTGGGTCCCAAGGTCTCTTGTCACACATTCAGCTTTAAGTCAACTGCTGCCTATGTGGTAGTTCATGGGTATAGAGTTTTTACCAAAGGGGATGACAATGCTCTGACACCAGGCATCTGTCTCAGTCTATCTGCTTGCACCCTTACCTGGTTCTCCAGTTACCTATCCTGCAGGCAGCAGTCTGTCAAATGGCTCTCTTCCTCTTCTTCATTCTTATCTGTTGCAAAAGGAGTACCCCAAGGATCCATCCTGGGTCCCTTCCTCTTTAACATCTTCATTAACGACCTACACACATCATGTGAACAATCCTCCCTCATCTGATATGCAGAAGATTCTACCTTCATTTCCATCTCCAACAACATCTCTCAACATACCTTCTTATCTACTGAACAGTAGCTCTCTAAAAACCTACTCATCCTCAACCCCCAAAAAAACAAACTCCTATTATTTCTCCCCCGTTCACTTACTCACCACAAATCTTCCTTTTATATCACTTCCTCAAATAACACAGTTATTAAACCTCATGTTCACATTAAATTCTTAGGAGTCATCATTGATGATGAACTCAAATTTAATATGCACCTTCTCCAATGTATAAAAAAGACTAACCAGAAACTAGGTTTGCTATATCGTAACAAAATATTTCTAACTGCAAATGCTAGGCTCTCCCTTGCTCAAGCTCTCCTCCTACCCTCCCTTCTGTATGCTGCCCCTATATTCACCAGTATCCAAACCACAACATTAAACAAACTCCAACAAACTTATCATAAGATAGTTAGATTTATAACAAACTCTCCTTATAATACACATAACTGTCTACCCCTCTCATCCCTACACTGGCTAGAATTCCCCCACACATTGTTACTTTCACAACTACAAATGCTACATTTCATTCTTTACAAACCTTCATCTTGCCCAACTCTTTCTTCCCTCGTCTCTATCTACACACCTACTTGCACTCTCCATACCTCTAATCAACAACTTCTACACACCTACCAACCAAAAAAAAAAGCAGTAGGCAAATTCTTATATAAATACTCCATTGCCCAAAACTGGAACAAACTGCCTCGTGAAATATGTTCCACTATTCACCCAGCCCACTTTAAGGAAAAACTCAAACTCCATCTGCTCAGCACCAAAATCTGTCCTTGTACAGCCCCAACCTAACCTCTTCTCTCCCTCCTAGGCATACCCTCCTTATTAACCACTCTCCCCTCAACAAAGTAATCCCTCTACTAGGGGTAACAAACTGTACTGTATACTCATATCTGATCAATCAATCTGTGTGTAAATATGTAAAAAAGCTCTACTCTGTAAACATAGGATAGATATAACGAGAATGGTTTGCATTCTTTCTTTTGTATTTGTATTGTTCTTGAATAATTTTTAATATCTTATCATATGTTAATGTAACTGTTACCATTTTATTTCTGTATACTGTCTGTATTGGAGCTTTTCTTCTCGGGTCTCCACTGAAAATGGGCCAAAAGCCTGGAAAGAGACCTATGAGCTCTCTCAATTCTAAAAGAGAGAGCTTCGGACAGGTTTAAAGCTTTAGGTAACCAGTTATTCAAGAATTGTAACATACTGTCACCTTCTTCCTTCTCTGGAATTCTGTATATCCTTGTATTATTCCTTCTAGATCTACTTTCTAGATCTTCTACTTTCTCCATAAGCAATGTATTCTGTTTTAAAATTAATTCTGTGTGATTTTTCATTTTCTGCCACTTTTCCATTTACTGCATCCTCTATTAATGAGAACTGTACAGATTGCTATTTTATAACTTCTTTTAACATATCCATTTTTTTTAAATCTTCTTTTATGATGTCCATTTTGGTCTCAAGTTTGTCCAACTTTACACAAAGCTCCTGGATACTGCCTAATATAGATTGTAGTTTCTTTTATACTGTATTATCCTGAGAGTTCACTTTAGAGTGGCTCATTTTGTCAAAAACAGTCAATACAATTTTTGACAGGAAAAAGTTAAAGAAAAATCATACAAACTTGATTTTTCTTGCAAGAATTATTCCACGATTGTTTTTAAGGTTTAAAATATAGTTGTAGATACGTTTTTGTTAAGTTTATATGATAAAATTCTGTCAGAAAAAAAAATAAAAGAAAGCAGAGCAAAATCTTTATGCTGCTAGCAGTTCACCATCTTGGCCACACCCCTTGATGGACATTTTCCTTCAGTTCGGACAACATCATGACAGCCATAAGTGAACCCATCCTGCACCTGTGTGGACTATGACTGAGATGTTAACTAGGAAATGTTACAACAGCGAGTCTAAGAGAATGCTAAATGATTTTTAAATTGTTTTGACAGTTATTAGATCTTTGAGGTTTGTTCTGTTTGTATTCAAATTTTCTGTAGAAGGAGTTGGGGTGGTTATTGACTTTTTATTTGCATCATGCTATTTGTGTACCAGAGATTTGCATTAAACCCACTGTAATTTTCTCACTTAAGGGAAATTAAGATGGCAGCACTCCAGGTGATACTTATAAAAGGCTCACTCCATTATGATTTCTGTGCATTTATGTAACTAACTACATCAATTCTGTAAGAAGAGAGGCTAGATCTATTTAAATATGAGCACACTTTATAATCTCACTCATGTTATAAGCTCAACAGGAAGAACTTCTGTATCTGGCATAAGACAAATAAGCTATCAACATCACACTTAAGTTGCCTCTCCAGCTATGTAAATATCTACAAAAGATGCTGTCATATATAGGGACTTAATAATTGACAGAAATCTGAGATGGCTAGGTACAATGCTCCATATGCTGACAGTATACAAAAACTACATGTGCACATACTAAGGGCGCTATACAGGAGGCAAGCAGGCTATTTTACTGCATGAAGTTACAGAACTGTGTCCAGGATAGGTTCAAACAGCAGGAATCTACTTTACTAAACAGACATATGAAAATGCAGTTTTCTACATCATTTCTAAAAGGTAGACATGAAAATATATAATATTACTTCTCCAAAGCATCTGGAATTCATATCCAGAGCAAAACAGTCCACAGGTCAATGGGTAAGGTGGCTCATAATTAGCCTTGTATCTAAATCATTTAGTAGAGTCTTAATGGTTTCTTCTTCCTAATTCATGACTTAATTAATGGCTGTCTTCAGTTTGTTGTGAAAATGCAAGTATATGTGGCTTAGGGCAAAGTAAGGGTTAGGTAAAGGGATAGAGTCAGTGTTGTGCATGTTTTGTGTCATTTGTAGCCTGTATCCTATTATCTTGTTTGATGGTTGCAAAGGGGATTTTCTTTGCCCTAACAGCACCACTACTGAGACGACACCTGATCCTGGTTTTCTATCTGGGGGTAACTGATAAATGGCTTCTTAGTGGGACAGAATCATTCAGTGTTTTGTGATTCTGTTTTTTCTACTATTGGAGGTTCACTCTTTGGAGTATTCAAGTTTGAATTACAGAATCATACACACACACAGACGGGCACACACACGCACACGCACAAACACACACACACACACACACACACACACACACACACACACACACACACACACACACACACACATATATATATAAATGAATGCACGGTACAAAAATATGAAATGGTGAAACATTGATCCCAAAGGATCAAAATGCAAAATAACAAAATAAAAAAGAAAATACATGTTTTTGCAAGGGAGAAAACCCCCATGCAGCCACCACACCCCTTCCTAATTTTATATACCAAGTCTGACATCACCAAAAAACATTCCCATTTCCTGCAGCTCTACAACCTCCCACAAAATAATTCTGGCAGAAGTGATCAAATAAATATTTGATAATTTAACAATATCATATTATCACACATGCACACACACACACACACACACACACACACACATATATATATATATATATATATATATATATATATATATATATATATACATACACCAACTTCACAATCACAGTACAGATGGGAAGGGCATATTTCCTAATCCCCACTGTACTACAATCTCATAATGAAAATGATTTGATAATTTCTGCCAGCAGCAAAAATGTTTGATATTATGACCGTTCAATTATACATAGTGTTTCCATACATAGATATAGATATATGGATCTACTTCAGTAGAAATTAACAGAATACTGAAATTAAAATAAATGAGACGAAGTAATTGAAAGCTCACAACAATGAAAACTTAAAAAAACAAAACTTGCAATATCAAAGTTTTTTAAATTCCTTCATTTGTGCAATATTACTATATATTAACATTGTAAGTCTAGTGGTTTGTATTACATACTGGCAAAACCTCTGGCAGATATTACGTATCTCGCACATGGCACTCTCAGTGCTGTATACACTACTAACACTACTGACGGCGCAGTAGTGCAGCGGTAGCATTGTCACCTCACAGCAAGAGGTTCTCCAGTTCAATTCTCGGCTGGAGTGCCTTCTGTGTGGAGTCTGCATGTCCTCCCTGCGTTCATGCGGCTTTCCTTCCACGTAACAAAGACATGTGTCTTTAGTGCTTTTCCCCAGGTCTCCACTGAAAATTGGCTTTGTTCCAAGTCAGACTTTCCCAGTAAACAAATGTTAAATAAATTAATAATAAACAAATCTCAATAAGGAAAGGGAGTATTAATCTTAGAAGGATACATACATCAACACCATTTGGAAAAAGTTTTAAAACATGTTATTACTGGGCATGTAAGTATAAAGCAGGAGACAAATGTAAAGGTAGAGCTGTAATGGCATGTGTTTCTAATGGAGAACTACTGAAATCGGCTGGTCACAATCATACCAGAGATCTTTCAGAAGTATAAAAGTATGTAATTTGCCTTGATTTAAAAGAGAGACCTTCTTTGTCAAGGGATACTCCTTGTTTAAAATCTTGTTGAAAGTGTAAAATGACCAGTTTATGAAAAATACAGTTCTAGCCCTTTAAATTACGTACTGGTTGACAGCAGTTCTTTCAGAATGCATTGAAAAGTACTCACTGTGTAAGTTTCTTTCCACAGATATAAGGAAAATGTTTTTATGTCTTTTTATAACTGTACATGGGTGTTAGGAGTGCTGTGTAACATCTGCAACTTATTTTTCATTGTTATGGGTTTCAATTTTTTAAGTTTTTGTTGTTGCGAACTTTCGGTTACTTTGTCTCATTTATTTTAATTTCAGTATTGTAAATATGCAACAAACAAACCAGGCATCCACCAAGGCTGGTAACTAACATAGAAAGTCTTTAATACACAGGATTAGCGCTTCCACACAAAATGTGCTTCATCAGATCCACATGATAAAACAATAAAAGCCATTAAATAATAAAACACATATTACAAGTAGCCAATCATCATTTACAACCAATTACTGATGTATATTACATTTTTTAAGAATTGGTTTTAAAGGTACAGAGGCATTTAAACCAGGCAGCTTATCCGCCTGTAGTTTAACAATCCATCTGGTTTCTGCAGTTTCAAGTCTATTGTTAAAATCATCATGTCTTTTATTAAAATATACTAGTTGTAATACTATAAAATCAGAGCTATGAACAGAAAAATTAGAAATATGCTTGGCTAGGGCATTAAGCATGTTTTTATGTCTAATGTCACCTACATGCTGGAGAATCCATTCCT